>NW_010531706.1:15283-58933 GCF_000687285.1 Phaethon lepturus | reverse complement strand
GGGTCACCTGGTCATAGAAGGAGATCAGGATTTTTTCAGGATTCTGATAGGTTGGTCCTGAAAACATAGAAAGTGCCACCCTTCTGGCAACGTGTGCTGTTTCAGTCATTCTGGTGGTGACGATGCAGAGAGCCAAATCCAGCACTATCGTCCCTATGCTGATGTTGGTGGAGTGACAATGTGGAGGATTCTGACCAAGGCTCTTGTTGTTGTGGTGTAGAAGCTCATGACCCTTTTTAAGATAAAATTTGAAACTAGCCTTTTGGGATAATGAATTTCAGTCAAGAATATCCCATCCTTATTTCCTAAAAGGGCTGTGTGAAATACATATGAGCAGTCTGACTGTGTACCCTCTCTTTTAGTTTCTGTTTATAGTAAGATTCCACATAACGTTGTAGCAGAGAGCAGTAGCTACTCATAACCTGCAGAGAGAAAATACTGGGATGAACAGTTTGAATATAGGTGGATCCAATAGGAAGAGAGGGTTTGACAGGTATTTATATATAAATTTTCATGAGTTGCCACAAAACCTAGTTCTGCTTTTGAACTGCAACAAACTGAACATACAAAATACCTGCTCAGTGATGATCATCATATATTTACATGAGCTTATTAATCTGTTTCTGATAGCTGTTTTGCTTAGTTTATGTACAACTTTGGCTATATTTGATCCTTAGCTTTATGGCATATGCATTATTTTTATTAAATATGTTTATTAGAATAAATTTAAAAGCCACAGCTGAGCCTGGAGCCTCAAGATATACAAATGTATAGAGAAAACTGTGTGAAAAAAAAATAAAGGTGGGAGCAGACAAATAACTGATAATGGTCCGGTATTGGTATTGAGTGGGACAGCTGAGCCTGGAGGCCTCCTCCATCCCAGTCATCTGGTTAAGCCTTTCATGTTTAGAAGGTTCAATCCACGTGAAAGTGGAGAGGATATCCAGAACATGTAAAACAAAATTGCATCACATGCTTTTGTCATCCTGATGAATTGCTTTGAGACAGTCACCATTATGATTTCCATATAAAAGCATTTTCCAGAAGTTTTTTTTTTTTTTTAATGTAACAGTCTTCTCAAGTCTGGGGAGATAACTAATATCATACCTGTTATTTATGCTCAATTTTTTCTTCCTTGACTTCTTTCTGAATTGAATTCACACCTACTAAACTAGGTTTTCAGATTTCAGATGTTCATAAGTACTGTTGACAACAATGCTTCTTAATTGTGCAAGAAGTTACATAGATTTTCTGAAATTGGAGAGTACCACTTCCTGACATCAAATAGTTAAGTTGATAAGTATGTGTCTGTTTATAGAAATGCTGCATTTAAGTTACAATCCTAAATCCAGTTCTCTAATTGGCTTTTCTTATTAGCCTTTCCTTGTGAATGATTTCAAGCTGATAGTTGGTCTTCGCAGGTGTTATATCTGTTGGTGAAGTTTAAATCCACCTCCATGGCATAGACTGATTTTAGTTGACTTAACATTAAACTATGGAACTATGAGCTGAATATCCACTTCTGTTTTCAGCATTTAAAGTTGAAACTCACTGTATAGTTTCTAGTTCCTTCAGGTCTACCAGGGCTGAAACCTTGACATCAGTGCTAGTAAGCCTTTTTTCTAGAGTGCTGAGAGTGAAATAGTTCACCTCTTTTCCTATGGCTTTGTAAAGGCAATATCTAAACTGCCTGGGGGATAAAATGTGCCAGACTTTTTTTTTTTTTTTTTTCTTTTTCCTTTCTTAAAAGCACCTGGGGACTTGGGACCACATTCCCAAATAGCAAACTATAAGGCTTCTGCCTGAAGTTTGGCTTCGAGTCCATCTCTGCTGAACTTTAAAGCTCTGTGCTAGTGAAGCTGAAGGTGAATTGCCACCCGCAAAGGTACTCCCTGGGTAGTATCCTGGAACTTGGTGCTCACTGACATGGATTTTATTCATTGAGGTAACTGAGAAACAAGCAGGGTTATGAGCAGAGGAGAAACGAATGGCTTAAGTGAACGGAGAAAGTGCTTTGTCATGCAAGAGCTGTACTCAGCCATGAGCCTTTATGCTTCTTTTCCATGTAAGTGACTAAGGAACAGTAGGGAGACCCATTTTCCCTGTATGTGGGCTACTTTATCTTCATAAATGGGAGATAACAGATTGCTATTCTCCTGCCAGGCAGGACGGCGAGGGGTGGGCAAGCAAGCATGTGAAAAATACTGAATTTTGATGTTATTTTTCATCCTTCTATGTAGAGTATTTGCCGATGTTTCTGTATTTGTTCCACTGAACCACGGCAAAAAAAAGGAAAGCAAGCTGCTAGGGAAGGAGCCAAAACTGTTTTCCACTAAGAGTAGGGAATAACTGAGAGAGATAATGAAATCATAGTTTGATTCTTTATTTGCTCAAGTTGTATTACACTAACGTGTTAATATTTATTTGTCATATTGACCTGTTAGTAAAAAGGCTGATGTGCTAATCAGAGTAACTTTATGGACAATAGTTTCAGAGTCTGCACAGCCAGCTGTGTTGAAAGTGCAGAGATTGCATTGCAGCAATTGTTCTTGAAAAATATTTCCAATTTTTGTTACCAAGAGCAAACCAGTGTTTGTGTAATATGAACTAGTCTGAGTTATGAGCACCTCTCAAGAAAAAAGCAGATCCTGATAGCACTATATTTTAATAGAGATACTTTCCTTCCAGTGTCAAAATTAATTCCCCTTAGTTTTATATTTTTATTGCACATTCTCTACCAGCTGAGAGAATATCAGTGTTCTGCCCAATTCAGCATTAGCAAGGCCATCACTTCCAAACCTGTTATATTCTATTGTATCCTATATTAATAAATGCTGGTAATAAGAGATATATCTGGATTGAACAAACAAGCTGTTTGTAAACCTCAGGAGATTTTCAATTAAAACATTTAATCTTCAGGATGCACAACCAGCTAGCTTTCAGAAGATATAGACATGAGAAATATGGGCTTAATATCTTAAAATTCTCATATATTTTCTTGAGTGGTTACTTGTTCTTTGTGGTTACAAATGCTCTTCTTTATGAAAAAAATGGAGCTTTCTGTCAGCAAAAGATATTTTCAGTGTAAAAGACAGTAGCGAAATAAAAGGAAAGAAAAAGAAAAAAATTGACTGTAGGGACATAATAGCACTGTTTTAGTCAATAGGTCAGCGTTTGTGGCTGGTAATCAGATGTATTTCCTTTATTGACCAAATGACCCATTCCCATTTTTGTGTGTGTGGCATGATGGTAACGATGATGCAGCTCCAGGTGAATGAGTTGGGCTCTATTCTGAATCCTTAGCATCGAGCATGAAATAATCCACCTGGATTATTAACACATCATCTGAGTTTACAATATCGGGGGTTACATGTTAGTTTGCATATTAATAGTAAATTCATAAATATGCTACACATGAAGAATGAGAATGGTCTATTGTATAACAAAGATCTTTGCTCAGTGTGAATTTAGTGTGAATTTCGGATAATAAAGCTGAACACTGCAGTTCAGTGTGACACATTCAGACCTGGAGCACTGCTGCATAAAGGGGTCCAACTTACTAAAACCAAGTTTATTTGCTAAAGCAGCTGTACTGCCGTCAGGCTTGTTCTGGCTTGCACCATCCCCACAGAAGAGTTCCTGTCACAGACTTTCTGTTTGGGAGTTGACTTTGTGCACGTTTCAGTGTACCATCTTTCACAAATGAGCCGGATTCTCATATATTTTTCTTTTGTTGTTTGCCTTGATCAGATTTACAAGCAGCACAAGCCTGTATTAGATTTATGAAACATTAAATCATGCAGTGTGGTTAGGTTGCCCAGAGAAGTTGTGAATGTCCCATACATTTCTACAGGTTCTCAAATGGCTTTGTGTGTCCTTTTAGCCGCACCAGTTCTAGCTATTGCAATTCACAGGACCACCAAGCAAGGTGAAGTGTCAGTTTAGAGATGGAGTGTTGGCTTAGCAACTTGATTTTAAAATATAGAGATTTTTTAAGCTTTCCTTACAAAAGCAAATTGAGATCTAAATTAATTTCTTTACTTTTCTGGGAGCTTGAGGCTACTGTGGGTGACTTCTATGTTTAAACTGCCCTAGTCAGCACAGTAGCAGGTTGCTGTGATTGAAAACTGGGCAATTATCAGTTTCTCCAAGCAAGAAATACTGAATATTTAGCAAACCTGTCTGACTTGATTAGGAAGGCTGGAGTGAAGGCATTTTGCCTTTCTTTACCTGGGGGGCTAGGTGGTTCTGAATGTCCTTTCTAAATTCTGCTTAAAACACCTTTCACTTCAACCTGCCTATTCATCCCTGCCCCAACCAAGCACTGCTGCCCTCTCCTTTCTGCCTCCTCACAGTAAGTACACATGAAGTGTACTGAGTATGCCAAAAATTTTTGCAAAAATTCTTTCATGAAGGCTTTTCTTGCATCCTTGTGTGTTGGGGGTTTTTTGGTGGGCTTTCTTTTTTTTTTCCCCCGATGTATAGAATTTAAGGCCCTAATACTGCAGCTTATTCTGTGTAGGATTAAACCTGTGTCCATTTACAGCCCCAGTGACTCCAGGGGATGGGGATGGGATGCCAGGGGAAGCGTGGATGACAGGGCCTTGAGTTAGTCACAGCCTTGAGAGCATATTAAAAATATACAGACTCTCAAGTACCTAAATATTATATTAGAAGATAATAAACCAGATATTAATTCTGTAAACAGAGGGATTAGATATCCTGTGTGAGACAGATTTAATATAGAGCTTGAAAATGAGTCAGACTCCCTGACCACTGTCCTTGCAGTCTTGCTCTGAAGGTCAAAACCTGTCAGCAGCAGAAGTTAAAAATCCTGTGTTGGACAATCTTTGAGCATCTTGGAGTACATCAAGCCTTCTTCCCACCACTTCAGGGATACATTGTGGATAGATGCTTCCTCAGCCAGTCCCAGGGTGTGTGGGATTTACTGTAATCAGCTACGCTTGGGGATGGATGACTTCCTCTGTCACCAGCAGGTTCAGCCTGGCACAGGGTGCAACAGCAAAGATGAGGTACAGGTCTCATCCTGTCTGCTCAGCCACACCTTCTTGATGGTGTGGGTGCTGTGCATTTTTGGTTAAACTTTAGACAAAGAGATTATGCACATATGCAGATTATGCACTTATGCCCTTTGTCAAAAGGGTTCTGTGGAGCCAGTCAGGGGAAGCGATGTCATTCTCAAGCGCTGATCTTACCATGCCACTAAAAAGGAGAGAATAAGTACAACTTGCTCCTAGGTTAGGTGTGGGATCTCATAACCTGGGTGGATCCAGCAGTGCATTGCTCCTACAGAACAATGATTCCAGCCTTTCAAGGTCTGGTTATTACTCCCGTTATGTGTTTTATGTATTGTAAATTCTTCTGGCTCAACCAAGTTGTAGCCTACTTCACCAAAAACGGTAAGGGACCAAACATTCATACCCGGGTGCTGATTCTGGAGATTTTCATGGGTACGTTACTTTACTTTTTGCTCATGGAGGATGCTGAAAAACATTAAGAGTCATGAAGGTACTGTTAACAGGCATCACTGGTTTGCTTGTAACTTTTGAGAATTTATTGGGTTTTGTTTGGAAGCTTGTTCTACTACGTACCCTAACATAGTACTGGGCAGCTCTACTTTGAGCTAGTTAAAATCTTCAGTAATGGCAGGAAGGTTCTGTGTGGTTGTGTTAAGCAGATGCCATTTGGATAACATTTTTTTCTGGTGTTTGGCTTAAATTTATTGGGTGAACATATGCACCCTTACAGTGTCAAAACCCTTGGACAGTTAAAGCACTTCTGTACTGCTTTAAAGAATAATTGACAATACTTTAGTCATAAGACAACTCCAAAAAACCTGATGCTGAGTTTCCACCTGTGAAAAGAACATAAATTGACTCTTGGTTTTTCTTAAGACAAATGAAATAAAGTTGAAATAAAATTAAATTGCTATTCAGCCTGCAAGCTCACAGTAACTTTTAGTGGTTACAGTTAATATGAATGTACATTTTTTTTTTTGTTCAGTCATTATTTTTAACAGTTGAGTCTATCTAATCATTAGCTGGATCATGAAGTCAATTCCTTTCATGTATTCAGTAATTCATCTTGTCTAAATTGTTTCAGTTCCTCAGAGACAGTTTTTGAATATGCATGACTTATTTCAGCATAATAACTAGGAAGTCATTTTATGTTGCAACTCATTAGCAAAATAAAGTATCAAAACAGGTTTCCTTTCCTTTAGAAGCAGCTCTTCAATTGGCTCTGGAAAATAATTCACCTTCAGTTCCCTCACACATATTAATACCTATTCCTGAATATTTGATCTTAAATACTAGACAAGATTCACTTTAATTGCATTGCATATAATTTACTTTTCCTCATCAAGAATCCTAAAAGACTAGACCAATTTGGAGATGAGTTCTAAGTAGGTTAAAAACCAAAGCTTGAATCAAATAATGTTTTCTGTGCTTTGGGACAATGTTTATGGGACAGACTTCTTGGCTCTCACTTTTAGTAAGTAGTGTGGAGCAAGGCTACTGAGAGCAGCTGGCTGCTCAGGTTGCTTCTTCCCGTAGAGCAGGATTTAGAGGTACAATGTGTCAGTGGTAGAGCCCTCAATCTGGTGCTACTTCTACAACCCATGTAAGAGAGAATGCAGAACTTGTTCCACCATTGTTTGATGTACCACATCAATATATGTACTATAAAAAAAACGTATTTATGTGGTTCCAAAATATGAGTCACATTATAAACAAGTATATCCTTGCATACCATCTGGGATGACTTCATTCTCTGCTGCAGCAGAACACAGCAATTGCTGAAGGTGTGTGCTGTGATACCACACGACAGTTTAGGACAGGAAACTCAACTGTACATTCAACACAGGAGGGAAAAGCTATAGAGGTAGTATATAGTGCTTTGGTCAGAACATAGTTATTTTATCATTTGAAATCTTAGGACTATATAGTCCTATGTGTAAGTGGCTATTAAAACTGCTGGCTTTTTTGTTTGGTTTTTTTTAATGCTTTTCCTAGATGGCTATAGTTTTCATATGGATAGAGGTTCTCAGTAGAATCCCTGGACTCAGAGGGTGTCCCAGGAATGACTGAGAGAGAAGCATGAATAGCTGTCCGCTAGAGCCCAGCACTTGTGCTTACAATACCTAGTCTGTCTTTGAAATGCTGTGAGTAAATATTGATTTAATGTGAGGCTTACACTGTGTTTTTGTCATGGAGGTCATGGGAACCATGAATTTGAAGAAACCTCAGGATTTTTGTAATACACCCCACTGCTTACCTAGAGGCAGGCCATTTTGGATTATAGAAATAAAGTGCATGTAGGATTGCTGGCCTGAAGGACAAATGGTTGCCCTATCACTCCAACCTGACAGTCGTGAAGCAATCTTGTAGATAGGGGATTCTACTCAGTAAAGCTGTTGTTTAGTAGTTATAATCATATTTGACACGCTTTCCCATAATTTGCCCTTATGTAATTTATTAGAAAAGTTTATATTGAAATCAAAGCCTTCCTGCAAAAAGAATCTGATGGAAACACAAGAGATGCTGCTATGTCTACAGTATACTCAGTCATTTAGGGGAAAAGGAGGACTATATATCTGGCTTAAAATTCTGACCTGACTTACAGTAAAAAATGCATGTTTACAACCCTCAGCTGTGATAATATCTTTAAATACACCACACACATTTTTTTACTACATTTTGTACACATCTCATGAAGAACAGATGTGAAGTTCACTGAGCCTTATGTACTGAGCATTGTTATGAGAAATCAGTAAAATACAGAAGTGATGGTGTAGGAAAAAAGACGAGTGATGTAAAGGGAAACAAATTGCATCTCAGTGGGACATGGCCTGGACAGAGCAATCATTCTTACTCCTCAAGTAATTTCCATTTCTCCAGGGAGCTGCTTTATAATTAATGCTCTTTGTTTATGGTACATTTATGCCTTCCAAAAAAAAAAAAAAAAATAGTAGACATGTCCTTCATCAAGTACCCCAGCATGCAGGCCAATAATTATTCTTACATAACTTGTATTGTATGTAGTGTAAAGATCCCATGCAGTGCCAAACACTGAAGGGCTGCTAATACATTCAGCAAGCACAAGTTAGGAAAAAAAATCATTCTTCTAAGCAGGGCTAGAGAAAAAAAATCCCTTTGACTCTCCAACCCATCTGTACTGATGAGTGGGCTTGAGGTTTGATGCTGTCATACTTGCAGAAAGTGTAGATGTAGCAGAAAGGAGCTCTTCTCTCCATCCTTCCGCCCCTGCATTGCCTGAGGAAAAACTTGGGTCCTGTGCTACAGGGCTGGGAGAGATTCCTGTGGGAAGGTTCCTCTGAAGGTTTGGATCAGTCGTCATCATTTGTATGAGTAAACCTGTAGGAGCTGCTTTGCTTCCACACACTTTGGACCAAGTGTCACAGTTTGATTCCTGATCCCTAGAATCCCTTCTTTATCCAAACCCTCCAAGTGTTGTGTAGCTCTAGCTCTGGGCTTAGCTCCTGTGAATAGACATTTATGCTATGGTACTCGAGCTTTAACTACATACTCTGCGAATGTACAGAGTGAACTAAAATCTGCTGGATGAAGCAGATTACAAGTTAGAAATATTTCCTCTTTGCATTAACTTGTTTTAAAGTTTTGTTTTGATTAAAATCCCACATCTTTAAGTAGCAGTTGTTATTTTTTCACAGGTCCCTTTAGGGAATCTGTGGCCCAGCTGACCCAGCTGCAGAACACTTGATACTGTGAAGTTTCTATTACTACAAGAAGATAAGCTTACCACCAGTAATATTGTCTGTAACTTAAAAGAGGAACGCATATTTCTGAACCGGTTTTAAGAAATAAAAGCTTCTAAGTCAAAACTTGATCAAAACACCTCTTTATTATAGGTGTTTTGGAGAAAATCTAGATACCAGACAGACATACAAGTTTGATGTATGTGAGTAGTAGGTCAAGAGTACTTGACCAGAATTCAGAAAAAACTCCAAACATTACATTTCATTTACATCTTCTTCTAGCAAGCAGGACTTCAGCTTTATGCAAGCAATTAAGAAGAAAATGGACCATTTCTGTACTGGGATCTGAACTAAACAAGTGCCAGCTTCAGACTCAGCAATATCTATCTTGTCTGTCTCCTACTAAACAGGTTCATTTTAATTGATCCATAGCATAAACAGTTATAGTACTGACATGGCTGCTGACTTTTAGAATTTAAATTCTCAGGACTCTTTATCTTTCCTGATATTTGGTATTTTTATTAAAACTGGCTTTTGCAGTCCAGTGGTTATGTAGACAAGCCAACTTTTCCTGTATTGCAGTTTGAAAATGTGACTGGTGTATATCTAAGATATCAGAGACACACTAAAAAATGTAAATACATTATTTGTGGGGGAAAGATTCACACTTTTAAATAAATCTCATGATTTTTTAAGGCCTGACTCACAATTTTAATGCTAGTGTTGGCAATATTGCTGGTTTTCTCCAGATGGTTCTTTTTGAAAGAAAAAAATCTCACAGTACCCTGTGGGACACTTATCTTGAAATTCAAATAGCAATGGTAGATATGTAAAAGAAAGAAGATGAAAAAGAAGAGAATGCATAAATCCAACAATCCCGGGACAGATGTTTAAAGCTGGATTATATCTTGTCTTGTCTACTCAGGGATGTTCAATAAAATTAACCCAAATGAATTTGAATTTGAATTTGAAATATATTAGTGAAACCATATTAAATCGTTTTATGTACATGCAGTCAGAATTTAAATGGCCTCAATTTGCTTTAGTTTAATTCACTTTGAAACAAATTAATGCAACCAAGTTATGCCACCTTTATTTCTGAGTGAAAGTCTATCCATTCAGTAGAGCTCGTCTACATAATTTGCCTTAAATTGACACCTTTTGGTTAATGCAGCTTCTTTTCCTGAGTGTCCTTGGCATATCTGGGAGATAGCAAAGGGCCAGCAAAGGGATAAATGACTGTCAGATTGAGTGAGATTCTTTCTTCATTATGCTTACCTGTAGATTTTTCAGACTGCTGATATACCCTGTGGAACATGCTGTGTTCCTCCCCTGATGAAGTCAGTGAAAATTCAGCTGCAAGTGGTCTGAATTATATATATATTGCAGATGGTGTATTTGTGCTTCTTTAAGCAGATGTGCATAAAGAACCAGCTGAGGTTGTTGTGCTGTTCCACGTTGCGAGCGTGGAGCTGCCAGCAAAGGGCACCTTCCATTCCCAAGCTCCCCGCATTGCATAAACATGGGAAGAGAAGATGGACAGAACGTCCATCAGCCACTACCTATGCACATTTTCTGCATCTGAAATCAAGATGGCAATTATTAATACAAGCAGCAGGGCAAACTGGGTAGAAATCATATATAGGCATTTTTCTACCAAATTAATACTAGCACACAGCATTGAGCTAACGTGGCCTTTCTGCTTTCATGATGCCTGCTGTGAAAGACGGGTGGTACCTGGTCCACGTGAGGTTGGAGTACCACAGACAGGTAATACCAGATCCAGCACAGAGCCTGCCAATGCAACAGTAGCTAGACGATTTTTTTCAACTCATTTTAAAAGGCAATAGAGGTTAAACCATATACACTGTTTCTCATGTGCTGACAGCGTTCCTGATTTAGTGCTAGGGGGTCTAAAGGTGGATTTATATATTGTAAAATCTGAAAAAGGTCTGAATGAGACACCACAAAGATCCTTGCTTGTTGTTGTCGAAATGGAAAGCTTGGAAAACAGGTCTCTCTCTTTAAAATAGCATGTGGTTTCGTGAAATTTGGATTTAATGATCCTTTTCAATACCACCACACATTTTAGGGTTCGTGTTTTTTCCACTCTCTATGCTGCATTCTTTCACACTGTGCCATCAGTTGAAGACTTGTTTGAGTTATGGAATAGAAGGTGTTGCCCATTATTTTAAATATTTGCACTAACTACTGTGCTCTCTTTCAATTTTAAGCAGCACACTTTTCATATTAGAAGTATCGTTTTCTATATCAGTACCTAGCTTTTCAGTGATACAGGTCTTTAAAACAGAAATTTGATTTTAATAAAAATGTTGTTAAAAGGAAGCAGGTTTTGAGAGTCTGTGGTGGCTTTGAACTGAAAAACACTGCCGAGAATCACGCAAAACTCACTAGCGTCTAGATCCACCTTTAAATTGCTCTGTGAAGAGACAGCCAACTCTTGGAAGTATTATAGGAATCTAAACTGTTTTATAACAAAAGTAGATTGCTATATGTATATATCCAGACAAATATAGATTAATGTAATTATGCTCCCTCTGGTAACATATGGAACATTTCAAATCAGACAATTTTCACAGCAAAACCTTTTCTGTCTTCCTCAGCATGTAACTGTAAAGGAGAAAACTACACAGAACGTCCAAATCTGGTTGTGGAAGCGTCTGAAGTTTAATTCAGATTAGTCCTTGGGATACAAGCCTTCCTGTCCTTAATACCAAGACAGATTTTCTTAGTTGCTTTCCCACTTGCCACATATCACGCCAAGAAGTGTGACAGAGATAAAAAATGTGATTTGATCCTCATTGGAAAGTGTTTAGCCAAAATATATTATATTTATGAAGCAACAAATATAATTTACCTAGCCTTCAAAATTATTGATTATGTATTTTTAGTGTAAGTTGTATTTTGGACTAGCAGTTCTCACTACATGTTCCTTTGCTCTCATTCACTATGGAGAATATATGGAACACTCAAGCAGTTCCCAACAAGCCCAGATGAATAGCTGTGAGCTATATATACTTCCACAGGAGTGGGGTTGGGGTTGTGGCATTTTCACTAGTGATTAAATGTCTTCCAAACCTATTCATGTCGCAGAGCCTATAGACGATGGATTTTTCACATTAATGAAAGGAGCCTTTTGGAGCCTGCCGGAGTGCATAGTTCTATTTTTACATTTCACTATCGGAGAATGAGGAAAGATAGGCCAATGTGTTTCTTTTTTTAAAATGGCAAGAATAGAAATTCGGCCTGTTCTGGCCGTCGTTCAAGTGCCAACATCGTTAACCATTGTTGGGCACATAGTCAGAGCTCGTACTTGTTACACCATTTCATCAGGGGGATTTTTTTCACTTACTTTGAGCTCATTAGCAGACCTGACCTAAAAATAAACATATACAGGAAATCTGAAATCACTCTGCTATGAAAGCGTTGTGGTATATGATTGTAGAACGGGGTTATAATTTGGAAATCAATCTTGAAGTTCCCCAAGAAATGGTGCTGTGGCTTATTATGTTGCTGTTTGTTCTGTATTGTTACCTGTATCTTGGTGTTTGTGAGTACAGAAAGGGGAGAAGGTTTAGTTTCCTGTGTTTGCTTTTCAGGGAGGGTTCTGTTATCCTCTGGGTGTCCTGAAAAAAAAGTTTTTAATTAAAGCAGAATAGAAAAAAATCTGCCATCCCTAAAGTGACTATGACAAAAAAAAAAAAAAAAAAAGCGCGAAAGCCTCAATTCACAGGTTGTCTTTACTGATCACCCTGGAATAAAAAGGGAACATATAATTTCATCTTCACCCGATCTGTCTGTAAAAGTGTGTGTAGCTATATTTGCATAAATAGTACTCTCTCATCCAGAACTGATAAGGCAGCAGCAATAATGGATCCTAGACAACAAAACCGAAGTAATTTATTCTTTTAGCATAGTATTGCAACGGGCTTATTTGTATTCTGTTTTTGTGAATAGCAAAGCTAGAACTGCATAAAAGTAAATGCTGGATTCATGCCACTGAGACAGCTTTGACTTCCAACAACTAGTATTTAGGATAAACAGTGCGGGAGGTCATCAAGTTTCAGCTCTCTGTAAGCAGGAAGAAATTGTATTGAAACTGGAATCCTAAAAGGGCTTGCTAATTTGCAGCTTCTTTAAGAAAAGAGAATGAGGTCCTGAGTGAAGCTACCTACGTGTTCCTGTAAGCTCAGTCATGTAATCTTCCAGGCATCTCAGCATGAGGCTTCTTCTCAGAATACAATATTCAGTTGTTGTTGGACTGGTTCTCCTAAAATGGTTTCAGGCATGTATAAATGAGTCAGAAGTGAACAACAGTAATAAGTAACTGCACGCAGGAAAGAGGCTGCATCCTTGAAGCCTTTGGGAATCGTTTAAAATGTGTTGATTTCTTTACTTTTCCTTGTTTTCTGGCTTTGGTGAAAAGATTTTAAAATGTGAGAGGCAAAAAAGAAAGCAATATGCAGTAAATAAAAACCCAAGGAAAGAAATCAAGACATTGAAGTTGCAAAAAGCATGTGGCCCAGTGCTGTCAGAGACTTTGCATCATCCTCAGCAAGTGGCCAATTGACATCCCTTGGAAGGAACAGAGGTTAGGCTCTCTGGAGAAATCATTATGTTAATCACCAATACAAGGCAGTTTAAGAAATTGAAGAGATTCATATCTGAAGCCTATTTAAAGATTTAATATATTTTCTACAGTACCTTAAATGAGCACCAGTGAAGAACAGAGAGAGTGGAGGACAGTAGCTGTTCCAAAGCAGTTTTCGTCTTGATAGAGCTCCTTAAAAAATTGCTCGTCTTTGATGTTCTACAATGCCTTAACTTGGGTAGGTGATAGACTGAACTGCAAACGGTATTTTTGATAACTGTGCTAAATCTAAGTTGGTATTTTAATCAACTGTAACACTTAGATTTTCAGCTGATAAAAATGTGTGCAGAAGATACATTGCTGGTTTAAGTGCAGTGGTATTTGAAATCAATATAAACTGAGCAAAATTATGTTCCTCTTTGCTTTTCTTCTTAGGTTTCTATGGAAACATTCTTGGAGGTGGTCTGAGGAAAAGAAATATTAAAATAGAACAATAAAATGTGTTAAACATGCAAAGTAAATAATCTTCCTGCATCTTTTTATGGAGGTGAAAATGTGATTTCATCATTTAATATTCTCCCTTGACAGCCAAATTAACTATGACCCAGTCTCCTTAGGGTTTACTTTTCTGCATTTGGCCAGCATGTTTGAGAGAGGAAAAGCAGTCATCTTCTATGCTATCTATTATTTATTTGCTGTATCGTACTAAACTAACTTTATTTTTTTAACCGGCAGCCTTTACAACTTGTACCAGGAAAAGAATGTCTAAAAAGTTATTTTGAAATTACAGCTCTGTTAAGCTCTTCATGAACATAATGCTCCTTCAGAGTTCTAGCCAGAAGAATATAAAATTCAAACCTATATTGATACATCACTATAAATAAACATTAATAAAAAGTGGTTAGGAAATATTGTGTACATATTTTAATGAATAGAATGACTTTTCACTTACCCTACATATGCTAGTTGTGACTACTTTGATATCCAGCACTGTATTGGTTTTGTATTGTCATATTTTAGTGTACAATTTTGCTGGTTGTGTTCTCATCAGTCTGGTTACATGCCTTTAAGGGCTGGCTGTTAAATCTGAATACACTCCCCAGTCTGTTCAGTAGATATCCAGCGACTGTCATGAACAGTATTGCTCTGAGGAAACATTTGTGTGGCTACTGGGCTTCATCCCATGGTGGAAACTGGCTTTCCAAGAAAGATGTTCAGACATGCCATAGCCACTGCACATTTAATATGTACACAGTTCCTGCTTTGTTTCTTTTCCTTCCAGCTTTGGAAAATCTCTCTTGGGGTCTGCTAATAGGGCTCTCCATTCACTAGTAGGTTATCTTCCTTTTCTCTCATGTGTTCTCCTCCTGTCTGGGCCCATTAATAAATCTGTAATCAGGGGGAGTTTTAACCCTTACTTTGGTGGAAGTGTGTGTTTTCTCAGGCTCTTCTCAGAAGTCCAGTGCAGAAAGTAACAGGGAGTCTCTTTTAGCTTTCTGTTGTATGCCTGACAACAATTTAAGGTTATAGTTTTTTATTCCTACAAACCTGAGGAACTGTGCTACAAATCTTTGAGCCCCATCTGATGAACCTTCTCTGTTCAGTATCTGCTGGTATATACTAAGCAGTACAGTAATAGGTACCAGATGAAGCTAGATGACATTAAGCAAATAGTTTGCTCACCAAAAAATATATTTTTACTATAATTAAAGTTCTGATTTAATATAATTCCTGATAACAGAAGAAGGGGATTCTTTTCTGGAGAATAATTGAAATGTTTTGTTCTGCTATTTTCAAAATATAAGATGTCAGCTTCTTTCACGTCTTTTGATTTGAAGCTTAGCTTGCTTTTCTTTTCCAGGAAAGACTGCTTACACAGCACAGGAGCCCTTTAATGTGCAGGGGCTCTAAAATGATGCAGCCCCTGTCTTAACCCTTTATACACTCAACCCCGCCACAGACCAAGAACAGTGTGCACGGGAGAGCAGAGAGCGACAACTCCAAGCCCGGAGGAGTCCAGGCTCAGCTTTTCTCAGCTAGTTCCATACCTTCATGTACAGACATCTTCCTGCCAAGTCTGCCCCTTTCATCTCCCTGCTCCCTACTGTCTCTATTGCCTTCATCTGTCCTGTAAGATAGGTGAAACACTTGTCCTGTGCTGGCTAGCATAGCAGTAGCTCCATTCCCCAAACTCTTCTGTCTTCTTTCCTTTCCGTTCTCCTTTTCTCTGTTAGCACTTCTTCACCTTCCCTAGTTTAATTCTCTGGCTTCATTACTATCTGCAGTCCTTGCCCCTTTCAAAAAAAAAACTTATCAGTGCTCTCTATCCTTTATGTAATATTCTTCAAGAAAAATGGGGTTAATTTTTTCTTGTGGAAAACTAGTAAAACTGAGGTCTCCAACGTGCTGCCTGTGGCCATGCTCAAGGCTGAAGCCATTTTGAGTTTGTGGTATTATAGCACTGGACAGGTAAACAGAATCCAGCCCTTTACTTTGCATTTACAAAAAAGTAATCCCAGAGCTGCGGTTAACTAGTGACAGGAGGTATAAAAGCTTTAATGCTGCATTTGCAAAACTCTCTGTGTGCCAGAGGCCTTTGCCAATGAACATCAGAGGGGCTGAAGCACAAACTGGCCTCAAAATCATTGTTAATCATTTCTAGAAACCATTTCTACTTGAAAAATTATGTAACTATACTATGGAACTGTATGCTTTTCTTGTAACTGAGGGCCTCGAATAGCACAGTGTTATGATTTGCAATTTGTCTAAAGAAGAAATCAGACTTCTTGGGCCTCACACACTGCAGAGGAGTTGTCCCTTGTCCCTCTGCTGCCCACTTTGTGGACTGAGGATGAGCTCAAGGTGGTATCAGTCAGTTTCTTTGGAAACGTGACCCATCAGAGAGGCATGGTATAGCTACGCCTCCTTAGGGCAGCATTTACTTGCTACTCAACCCAAGTTACAGAAATACCTAAAGGGCTGAGAGTGCTGTAGCCCTCTCATTCTACCACCCAGTGAAGTTTGCTTTGAGTTGTGATGAGACTGGTAGGAGTGTGCACAATCCCTCTGTCAGCCCTTACCTCTGTGATGCTTCCTAAATTAGAATGATTTATCCCACCCCCACCCTGTGATTTCATTTTCTCTTTCCCAAGTCTCTCTGCTGTGATGCTTAGATTCAAATTGGTTAGAATAATGGTCTTGGACTACATCTGGACTTCATCTTCACTGTCATCATGACTCCTCCGTTTATACTTCTGATGGAGATTATTGCTCTGTCTTGAAGATTGTCCTTTTCAGTTATCCTATAATTTTTTTTAATCATCATATAACCTGGTTGTAAGATTGCCTAAGGAATTTGTTCAGATACCAGCTAATCATATTGAAACTCAAAACAACTATAAATCCAAAAAAGCTACCAAATATACAAAGCTTTGCCAACTTAGGATGCATTGTCAGTGAAAAATAGAAGCTGTATGAAAATCCAGCAAGTGCATTTATTAGTGGTTTCAAAATGCTTGAAAACTTTTCATGATGATTAAAAACCCGCACATATAGCTTATTCAGCTGCTACTTGAAAGCTAATGGCTAAAATTCTTAGACAAGGCTTTGTTTTTTCTTGGATGCTTTTCTGTATCCAGGTCTCTGTGGGCAGAGATCACCTGCCACATAAAGCCTTCCTTGCACTGCGTAGAATATGGAAAAATTCCCTGCACTCAAAATCTTGAAACTGTGTAAGCTTTTCCTGGGATTCGCATCCAGAGCCTGTCTGCCTATAGGGTTATGAGGAGCAGAACACCTAGTCAGCATAGGCGAGCATTGGGTTTAAGTTTAATGTAGTTTATATGTCTCAGTTTGAACATTTAAGATTAGACAGAAGTTGAATGAGGAACTTTGGGAGCCAAAGCAGGTAAGGAGACACTGTATTTTAATAACGCCACATGTACCTGGAAAAAGAATGCACTTCTAGGTTATCTCTTCTTTCCTGGCATTCTGGGTAGTATGTCCCCAAGGCAGACATGCTCCTGGAATGCTACTTATCAGAGCCACAGCAGAAGATCTCTGTGGAGGGATGGCAGGGATAGCTTTACTTCTTATCATTAGGTGGTAAAACCTTTTTATGTGGATGGAAGACATAGCTGTGCTCTTGGAGTGTGTGTTGGATTGGGAAGATGAATCCAGGAGGGCAGCTTTTTCTCATGGGACTTGATTTGCACCTATCCTACTCCCTTGGATCGTCACAGATGAGACAGGCTCATTTACTGAGCCTTGTTCTTCCATAGACATCCACTAGAGGCATGTCAGGACTTCTGTGAATATTAGGAAGAGCTCAGCCTGGCTCATTGACTTCAGAAAGGGGGTTGCTGTGAAAGGACTTCACAGCCAGATGCCTATTGTGTTTGGTTTATATGAGCACAAATAAATTACCATTGTTTTTTTTAAATCAAGAAGCCTGCTCACTGATACAGTCAAGTTGCAGCAAGTATAAGTAGATGATGAGAGGGGCAAACTGTTCAAATGTGGCCACAAATGGAAGTTGCATCACATGCCCTGAAAGCTGTATCCAGTGTCTAGCTCTTAGTAAGTCTGTGTCCTGAGAGGTAAGCCCTTGCTGTTCTCTGCCCTAGGGAAATACTGCAAATGCCATATGATGCCCTTTCAGGCAAACCGGTTTTGTGCTTTAGAATGATTTCTGAGGCATGATAAAACTCAAGTCTGGCAGTGTCTACACAAAAAATTGCTTCCTCCAAGGACAGGGCAATCCATCTGTGCCTCACAGCACTGCAAACACTGATTTTTATCTGTTTGATATTGTGTCTATGTCCTTTTGAATCTTCTCTTCTTGAAGTCTGTGCTTTTTGAGAACCTGTGAACATTGTTGTACCATCAGTAACTACACTGATAATATTCTAGGTTCTGCATAAAGAAATAACTTAGGAGAACACTCATATTTGTGCCATATTAGAAAAATGTATCCTAATTAAATGAACATCATGAAACTGCAAACATAAATACAAACTTGAATTGTTAATCTGCTTTTTTCAACAGTGCCTGTATTTTTTATGCTCTGTTTTCATAGATATTCTAAGAAATTATTTCCCTGAGAGAAGCAGCAAGTGTAAAATAAATATTGAAAGGAACTCTGCAAAATGTAAGCTATAACTCGATAAAATATGGTACCAAAACCCTAGTTTAGAATTTAATTAATTAGAATACAAAGATTGTTTTGTATGACTGGAATTTCCAATCAATTCACATCTGACTTTGAATATTGACATCTCCCAAGGAAGTGCAGTTACAAATCAAAGATTATTTGTGATAGTTGTCTGGGAAATTTTCAATAAATTAACAATCTCTTCTAAAATGATTTGTAATTATAAAGAAGCATAATACATCATTTAAACCACCACAGTAAATTATTTGTACAGTTCTATTTTAGTTGTAGTCTCTATCCATGAATCCATTTCTGGAAAAGTCATTATAATTCATGGAAAATGTGTATGCACATTTGCAAAAGTCCATTGAAAATAGTCACTTGTATACTTATCCACAGGGGTCTAAGCTTGTAGACAAATTATAGTAGTACAATGGCTGCAGTCATTTTTGAAAGTGTAGGGGACTGTAAGATGCTGGTACAGCAACTGGAGAGACATGAAAGCAATGGTAATTTCCCCCATGCCCCCTTTTTTTGGCTAGGTCCTCTGACCAGCTGCAAAAATTTTTCTTGGCTATTGAGTTTCTATGGGTTCACTCCACCTGACAAATGCCTCTGCTGCAGGTGGCTAACCTGACTACAGGGCACCTTTACATGCCCACAGCAGTGCAAAGTACCTAAAACCAGGGAGATGTGCAGTCTGCATTGTATGCTTAATCCATAAATATCATCTGTGTGAAGGAGTTGTGTAAACTTATAAAAGGATGCCTAGTTTCATTCTTTTCTGCTGGTCTCAGCTCTGTGATACTGACTAAGCAATATCTGATTGCATGACATTAAGATATTGCAATATGTCTAGAACTTGCATTTTGCCCCATGCATCAAGCAAACCAAGCAATAGCGTAGACAAAGAAAGAAGTCTCTTTCTGTGACTTGTCTGTTGTTTCCTTATAAAAGCTTCTGTTTAGAGCTAGAGAAACTAACCAAAATCATATTGAGCAGAGCTGGAAAGACTCTTTCAGTCTATTATAAAAACTGCCAAAATGTATTTTTGCTCATTTTAAAAATAGTGGGAATATTGCAGCATGCCATGCCTGAGTCCTCTTTTAGCACAAAAAGGCAGTAATGGAACATAGCTGGCACGTTAGAATAACACTGCAATCTCATTTGCTGTGCAGTCAAAAGCTGGTTTTGAAAGTAATTAGAATGAATATATAGCCAAGATTTTAAGTGCTAAGCAATACACCATTTTAAATTCAAATATGTTGCTGTAAAGATATCAGCCTATAAGGATTGGAAAAATTTCTGGTCTTGGGAGCTTATAAAGATTTTTCTGTTTAGACAGAAAAGTTTGGAATCAATGATAAGAATTATTGAAGAGATTATTAATTTTTAACTGCCCATTTTTTATGTTTTGTAATGTGCCTAATGATCCATTCTCTTGCTTAACATTCTTTTGCCACAAGAAGAAATAGTCAAACTAAACCAGTTGCTCATCCATTGGCACACTTTCCCCCAGCTGTTCTGAATATTAAGTCTTGGTAAGTTGCTCTCACTTTCAGAGCCAATTAAAATAAGGTGTTTAGCTTTGACCTGATTCTGAAGACTGTCTTTTATCAGGGAAGTCATGAAAGTCGATGAACGCTTTACTGGATATGCTTTGAAATCAGCTTCCTTTACATTGAGAAAGATCCAGCTCATGTGAGCTCAGCTATGGCAATATACAGTGTTGCCAACATCAGATGCTCAAAATGCCTGCCAGCCATTTGGGAACCCCCAAAATGGCGTAAGAATTATGAAATGTGTTGTGGTTTAGCCCCAACTGGCAACTAAACACCGCACAGCTGCTTGTTCATTCCCTCCTCCCCCGGCGGGATGGAGGAGAGAATTGGGGAAAAAAACTTGTGGATTGAGATAAAAACAGTTTAATAGGACAGCAAGAGAGAAGGAAACAACAGTGATAAAATAATAATAATACTGACAAAGGAATGTACAAGAACAAGTGATGCCCAATACAGCAATTACTCACCACCCAGTCATCGACAGCCCGTCCCCAAGCAGTGATTCCCGCCCCCCAGCCAACTCCAGTTTATGTACTGGGCATGACATCGTATGGTAGGGAATATCTCTTTGGCCAGCCTGGGTCAGCTGTCCTGGCTGTGTCCCCCCCGAGCTTCCCGTGCACCCTTAGTCTTCTTGCTAGCAGGCCAGCACGAGAAGCTGGACTGTCCTTGACTGCTCAGCAGCAACCCAAACCATCAGCATGTTATCAACATTTTCTCATCCCAAATCCAAAACACAGTCTCATGCTAGCTTCTGTGAAGAAAACCAGCTCTATCCTGGCTGAAACCAAGACAAATGTAAAAATAATATCTTTGAGGGTTTAGCCTTCGCTTTCAGGAGCTTTGGGTTGTTGTTCAGTCAGATCACGAAAACTGGCAGCAGTGGGCATGGCACTGGGAGAGGAGAGAGGTATTTTTCCAAGTACATTTTCAAACTTTCATTGTGGATAGAGCTTCAGCCAAATTTGAACAAGAGAAGGCGGCAGGAAGTAGCTGATGTACAGGTAAAGACGTAGTAATTTGTCAGTCAAGATTTTACCTTTTGATATATCTGCTTTGAACAAGTAGGACAGATTGGCAGGTACTCTGCGTGCCCCTTAAGGAGGTGTGGGCCCAGTCTTTGAACTGGTGGACAGTAAAATTCCCAATTTTGACAGATGAATTCAGCTGCTGAAGGATGTGGTGAGGTAAGATATTGGCCAGCTTGATTTTGACACATACGCTTGAGACTCAGATAGGCCACAGTACTTTGGCCAAGGCTAGCCCAGGCCGCTGGGCCATGACTACACTTGGGTAACACATTTTTCTCTTGATGCAAGCTTTGACGTTGCTCCAGTTCCTGTAATGCAGGTTTCCTTCATCTCTAGCCAGGCAGCTGTCTGAGCAGTTTTGTGGAAGAGAAGGGATTTCTGTGCTCATACAAACTGACGGATACAAAGAGAGGAAATAAATGCTGAGTGAGAAGGAAAATGCCCAAAGGACTGAGACAAATGTGGCTGTTCAGAGTTCAGAAGGGAGTCTCTGCTCCTTGAATTATCTTTAGTATGTCAGACTTGGGATGCTGTGTGTTGGTGCCATCCAGCTTTTAGCATTGTTATCCACTAGGACAAAGACTATGACTAAAAGCAAAACCCCAAAAAGTGGTGGAAGAACACTTTTTCTCATTTACTATTGCTTTCTTTTCCCAGATTTGCTTTACAGCCTTTTCAGACAAAAGCATAATGTTTTCTACACTCTCTAAGGGAAAAAGGAATACAATATCCAGTGAACTGAGAATAGAATAGAATAGAATGGTTTCTAGATTTTGCAAATAAAAACCACCATGTATTGCTTGGTGAGGATCATCAGGTTGAATTATTTGCTGTTCATTCATACTTGGCCAACCAAGCAGCATTCACTGAACCTGTCTTCAGATACTGAGTATTCTACATATTATTTACCTAGGTATCTATTTATCTTCCCCCACATGTCAGACTGCCTCCTGTGTGTGCCACAGGTTGTTTTGTCTGCAAAGAATTAACTAAGAGTAAGCAAGAAAGCTAATAAATAAGTTATCAATTTGCATATATAGGCAGTAGTTCCTGAATTTTATATAACTTGTTCTGCACTGCAGATTTCCTTTCTGCAGCCACTTATGTGTATTAAAAGTTGATTCAGAGCCTCCTTCCAGGATCACGTAACACTGGAGGCTCAGTTGGTTTTGGATAGGGTCTGCCAGTGATGCTGGGAAGGGCAGGACTTCTGTCCTGGAGTCTGAGATACCTACTGCAGTCATGAGTGGGAGGTGTGAGCCTTCCCCTCAAACACATCAGTCTTTATTTTAGTGATGGGATTGCTGTTCAGTGACTTGCTTCCTTTCTGTGTGTTTTTACTATCTTTCCAGATCTGCCATCCTTCCTTCTCTCCCATTTACTCCCCTTAGTTCACAGTCAATGGGTTTTTTAGAGTCAGGGGACCATCAATTCAAACTTCCAGATTAAAGGACAAACTTTAATAATGGCCTGGAGGCATTAATAAGCACTAATTCATTAAATGCTGGAAGATAGCAGGAGCAGAAAAATGCTTGAATCGGAGATAAAGTGACTTAATACTAATTAGATCTGTTGAGCAATCCAAAAACATGTCACAAATTGGAAAGGACCTTTCCCAATTAGTGAAGAGTTCATTAAAAAAACACTAAAAGCCAGCAGGAGATAGAAAAGAGCTTGAAGTACACATATATTTTAACTAGACTTGAAAAGAGAACTGTTCTTGTATCTTAAGGAGTTTGCTGATTTTAAAATCTTCTGTATCTAATTCTGAACAATTGAGACAAGTACTAAGGGGTTTCATTTAGTGTCTAGCAAGACCCCAAACTAGCAACACATTTTTCCAGGTTCTTAGTTCACCCCCTGTCAGTAAAGTATTCAAAATATGTGCTCAGGTTCCTTTGATTTAAATAATGGTTTATTGCTGGTTCTATTAACAGTTACAAGAATTAATTGTGTCTGATCATTTCAGTAACAATTATGAACTTCTCTGTTAATGTTTATCTATTTTATATTCCTACATAGGGATACATTTCTTTCTTGAAGAAGGCCTACTTCCTTTGCACAGTAATGAAGAATACCTAAAAAAGTGGTTTAAGCCGTCCAGGCATACAATGACTTAAGAAAAAGTGAATGGACATGCCAGTTATTGTTTCTAATAGAACAACCCCAGCAAAGTGCTATCCAAACGATGAATAAAAAGACAGAATGGGCCTGGGGAGTTTAAACGTTTCTTACAGAGGAAATATTTACCAATACAGGATGTATACAACAAGTATTTTGTGAATCCCCTTGGGAGAAGCTCTCCCTTTGGAAACATTATACTGTCTATCTGCTGAGAAAGCTTACACAAGGATCGCTCAAAGATTTGCAAGCAGAATGCTTAGCTCATGAACCTTTATGTAACTCTCCCCTCCTGTGTCTCTGGCAAGTGTCTTTTTTATATTATCCACTGACCAGCTGACCAGCTTTAATTGCTTTTAGCACTGAGTAACTGTACCAACAGTGAGCTAGACCAAGCTGCCAGCAATTAAAGTGAGTTATTTTTTTGCATAGTGTCAATACCTTGATGTTTTTCTGGACACCCAAAGAGTTTGGTATCTACAGTGAAAAAAATGCTTTTCTATGCTGTTTATATATCTATGAAAATCTGTTTCTATTTTCATATGAAAGGTGGGTTCACAATGCTAACAAATAAGAAAGACACAAATTCACATGCACTTACTGTGCATATGAGCAACCAGAGAACATGCAGGCATGACAGAAATCAGTATGTGTGTACAAACTGTAAGGCAGTGGGGCTTCCATATTGGGATCCTGAGTGTTTCCATCGATCAATGGAAATAGTCATGGTTGACTAACAGGTGAAAAGATAGAAGAAATCCAGTTGTTTGCATATTACTGCTTGTCTGTGATTAAAAAAAAAAAATTACATGTTACAGCCACATGTTAATATATGGTGTAATTCTGCAATCATTCTCTGGCCAGACTTGGACATGAATTCCAAGTAGCATCCTTAGTTTTCTAGGGCAAGTTGGCGAACAGCAAGTTCTTAGCCCTTCTACAAACTGAGGTCTATCAGTTTAACTATAAAAGTTTCCTGAATGGTGGATTTAGAATCACACCATTTCACTGATATCTTGCAGAGTTTAGCAATCATAGCTAATATAAAAACCTTAACTAACATATCTGCAGTCTTGTAGATAAATTCATATCAGCTTCTGGAATGTACTTCCTCCTTTTAACTCTTGTACTGCTGTTTTCTGTAATTTACAACTTAAAAAACACCTAGGTATTCTTGTGACATCCTCTGATGTGGCGGGTCAGCTTACAGGTAGTCTCTACGCTATTCCTGTATCTGCATGTGTTTGATATTTTGGAGCCTTACAGCTCTTGGTCTCAGTAAATCTTTATTTTTTTTTACAAACTTCTAAACTAATAATGTGAAAGTATGACTGTCAGCTAGGCTTGTAAGTATATTTCTTCCTATTATGTCAAAATCAAATATAGAAAGGTCATGTGTCTTACCCAGTATCTAAAGAAAAAATGGAGCTCTGGGACTTCTGCATCTTGCTTTCATATTAAAGCTGCTAGCCTAAAGGTCTTTGTAGCAAACAGTCTGCTCCTGCTGCTGGTGACATAAAAAAGTAGCAGTTTCACATGTAGACATAATCATCCTCAAAATACAGGTGTTTAATTTTTTGATTGCACTTACACAGAAATCAGAGATCAAAATAATAAATTTTGGTCAAGCAACATTGTGCCTTCAAACATGACTGTTCCCAAATGAAATTAATTTAATTTTAGACAAATCAATTCATGTTTAGCGTGAGGAGAGCTCTTGAGTTCAGATTCTCAAAAATCAGCTAGAAAGGATAAAGGTTGAGCAATTATTTTTACGATTGGCTGCCCATTCAATTTCTGTTTCTCTAATGGGATTGTTCAGTGAGTATTCTACCAAAAGCTCGGAAATCGGTTAAGTTAATTCCACTCTGCAAAAAAATATGAAAACCCATATCATGGTATTTAGCTGCTTGCTTTTTTAACAGGTTCTGTCTAAGCGCTTGTATTGCATTTTAATCTGTATAACTTATTTCAGATAGTTTTTACAGAGGAAGCTCAGCTCTGAATTTCCATTGGGCCGTGCTTCAGCAAAACACCTACGCATGTTCTTCAGTCCTATTGCCTTTGGTGAAAAAGCACGCGGCTAAAGGTAAGCTGTTGCTTAAATTTCTTGCTTTGCCTTTGACATTAAGGGGGACACTTATTAACTTGTTGCATATTGTTATTGCTTCATTGATACGCAGTGGGTGACAAGGGTTTATGGCAACTAGGGATCTGGATAAACATAATTCATAGGGAAAAGCACAATTTTTTTAGACAGAAACAAAAACTTGCCAAGAATCGCTGGCGTTCTATGAAATCCCATTTAGCTATAACAACCAGAATATCAGAGACTGTTTTCCCACATGCACTGCTCCAGTGGATACGATTTGCCCTTGGCAATTTGTACCCGCACCAGCATCAATCTCTCTACACGTTCGGCTACATGGCAAAATACATGGCAGGGAAATGAAAAATCACCTCCCCACACACACATTCTCTGTGGATTATTGTACAACTGCAAAAATACCTGTGCTGGCACAAGCAGGTGCAGATGGTGGTTAAAGATGGGGTATATCCTGCGCAAGCAGCCTTGAGCAATTCTGCCCATTAATGTGAAATGATTCAGACTTTAGAAGTACTACAGATATATCACTAAAACCCTAGCCAAGGCTAATATACTCTTCCAGCTTGGTTATATGGATGCAAATCATAGTCCAGGGACAGGAAAACTCATAATCAGGAAGACAACAGAAAACATAAAGACCAATTAATTTTAAATGTGTTCAAGTTTACCTAACATACAATCTCAGTGTGTAAGAAGATGATTTGATGTAAAATTTTAGTGGAGTTTGAGTTACAAAATTGCACGGAATATTTATGACTTTTTAATTACATTCTACAGGGCTGAATATTAGCTACATAAAGGCTAATCCTCTAACAGTGCCTCTGCGCATGTGAAGCTGCTTTGGGAATGAACTTCATCCTGGGGAATTTCTTACACTGGGTATTTTTAAGTAAATAAGCAACTGCTTATTTTGACTTAGTGACTTGGAAAAATCTGATATTAAATGAGTTTATTAGGCATACAAATCTCTGCCACTGTTCAGTAGTACTTCATCTTTCAAAAGATCAGGAAAGATGGAAATGGCTGGGACATATGTCAGGGCTACAAGAGTAGTGTGTGCTGCAGCAGACTTTCTATAGGGTGTATAGGGCAATAAACAGGATGTCTGAATAAAAACCTCTCAAACATTAGACTCAGAGGGAAAAATAGTGGAAACTAATGAGTGCTTGAAGTAGTGGAGAAAACAGTGAAACAGCTTTGAAATGAGGATGGCTTCTGGAAGCAGAAGCGGCTCTCCTCTGTAGAAATAAGTTGCCTCAGTTGCAGCCTGACTCCCCACCTGGGACCTGCTGGTTGTGGAAATGTAGCACTGCTCCCTGTTTCCAACACAGATTAATATTATTTTAGTTCATTTATTAGTAGGAAGTATGCTGTGTGGCAGATTTATAAAGATACAGAAGTGCTTAACTCCTGTTGTTAACAAAATGCCTTTGAAAATCAGCCGTTGCGTTCTAACCATTTTGTTTCTCTTGCTTATTGAAATAAGTTCCTCACTACTTAAAATATCCAGTCAAGTCGTGAAAAGGAAAATTATTTCCTTACTGAATTTTAATACCTACTTAATAATAGGCTCTCACTGGCTTTCGAATGTAGGATCAGTGGAGAGTTCTGTGCTTTTTAAGATATATCTCCCTAACAAAAAGAGGAACAAAGCATGTCCTATCAGAATAATAACAAATAAGTCTTAATCTTGAATCTGAGGCCTGGCTCAGTCTGTACCACATCACACCTACTTTACAGGCTTTGTGGTTATCTCCACAAAGTGTTGAAGCCCGTGTGGACTCTGATGTCCCCTGTGGCTTATCCTGCCAGCAGATTCCTTTCCAGCTGTAGTGACAGGGTTTTGCAAGCCACAGATACTTTTTCCACACCAGGAAGGTCTGCAGGCCTGGGCTGTAAGAAATTGTGTGTTCTTTGCCTGCAAGAAAATACAAGAAAGAGCAAGTGCTAGAACTGCTCTTTCTTTAATTACCAGCTACATTCAGTTGGACTAAATCCTCTAAAAGTAGAATAGATTTTATTTAAATTATCACAATAGCTTTATTTAATCTAGAGCAAGTATAAGCAAAGCTTATTTAAAAGCTGACCAGTCTTTTTAATTATTCATTGTTCTTCAGTTACTTTGTAATGTAGGAAGAAAAACACTTGAAGTTTTTTCTTAAAGTGGCTAAATCCATATTCATCTTTAGCTTGGTTTTCCCATTGCTTTTGAGGGAGGTAGTGAGCCAGTTTAAACTGTGTCAGCATTTGGCTATGAGTGAATTGTAGAAAATTATTTTAATTGATTTTTATGTTTTGAATAATATGTTAACAGGCAATCATTGAATTATGCGTATGCATATAAACAAACAAAACTCATGGGGATGTGTAATGTTAAATCAGATGTTTTACATTTAGGCTCAAATCTAACTAATAACTTCTAAATCTGCCTTTGTATGCACATGCAAATTTCCATCACGAGCAGTGCCAGAGACTGCAGGGTTGGCCTACTGGAATATTTTAGGACACTTTTCTATGAAATCTGATTTCTTAGACCCAATTTTCATTTGAAAGCAGAAATGAGTCCATAGAAGTCAGTGGAATTACACAGTTACAAAATTGATCTCACCTCTGAGATCTTATGCAAGTGAAGGGCAGAAGGAAAGCCTGGACTCCAGGCATCCTTTACATGCCCTTGCTCTGAAAAGAGTGGGGGATCTGCTTGGTCTCTGGCGTGTATTGATCTGATTTGGAGATGCAGCAATTTCATTCTTTGCCCCAGGATCTTTGTGGAGCTCAGGAGATGCAGCACAGTGGAGTTTGGCCATAGCCTATGTCACTGCAAGCAGCCTGCTCCAGTTCTCTGCACACAAAAGAGGAGTCCCTATGCTGACACTTCAGCAAATTAATCTCCCCTTCTTTACGGCCCTTTTGTTGCTGGAGTACTATTAAGAGATGCTAACATAAGGAGAATTTAGTACTTTGAATTGCAGGCTTCACTTGTAATCTCTGTAGCATCACATACAGTGTAAATACTACAGGAAAATTCATGGAAAGATGAAGTCTCTGCAGGAAAGGAACATTTAAAAGCTATTAATTGAAAGAATCACCAGGGAGGAAGGAAAAGAGAAGGAGATCAGCATCACTGGAAATGAAAGATATAAAAGATAAACCCTTTCCATCACTGTAGTTCAGCAGCATGCAGGAGTTGAAGGCAAATGCTGTGTGATTTATTATTTTTCTGTGCAGGTAGTTCATATATGGTCTTTGTAATGTAACTCTGCAAAACAGATTTGTGCTTTCCCTTCCCTTCCTTTTCTGTTTTATCTCTTACATACATATATATATATATAACTTCTCTGTGCATTTAATGACTAGGACATTGAAAAGCCTTTTGCCAATTAGAGACGGATATGAAATACTCCTTGACTGTATTGAGAGTCTCTATTAAACAGTCTCTATTGGGTGTCTGTTAAATAGGGAATACCAGTCATATCATAAGAACAAAGTGATAAATTTGTTATTGAAGCATAATCTAGCTGGTCAGAAGCACTGGCTCTATTTCCTGCTTTGCCACTCTTGCTTTATAATCCTGGGCAAGTTGCCCCAAATTTCTGGGTATCTATATTTGATTTTTATCCCATTTTGGTTTTGTCTACTTAAACTATTTAGCAGGGTAAAGACTTTTTCCCTGACTTTCTGTGCATTTTGCTTTGTGCTCTAAAAACCTCACCTACAGTTGGGATCTAAGCACTGCTGTAGTTTAGTAGTAGTGATAGATAACAGTAGCAGTAAGTCAGGATTGAAAAAGGCAGTTCCTCTGACACTTGGCATTTAACGTAACATCAATATGTAGAAAGGTTTAAAGAAAGTAGTCTGAATCATGCCACTGTCATTTGTGAAATATCTGAGACTTCTCAAATTGAAAGTGGCACGCATGGCTAATATTTGGATTGAGAACTCCAAGAAAACTTGAGTAAGATTTACAAGAGCCTGCACTGAGACTTACGAACTTCATATCTGTAATATTCAGCTCCTGGTAGCAATTGTGTAATCAATGGCAAGGACAGAGTTTGAGTGTTTTACAAGCATGATATTTGACATGACTAAAATATTTTATCGATGACCTCTGCAAGGATTGCTTTAAAGCGCCACTGTCATACAGTTGATTGTAACGTGAAAAAGGCGGAACAGCAGGAGGTAAAAATGCTCAATTCCTAACTACATTACAGCTTTTAAAGACCAGTATTCTGGGGCCATAGTCAATTGCAGCTTTAGAGTTAATTACTACTATGTAAAGATACATCCTGAGTCAATGCAGGAAGAATTTTTCTTTCTCAGACTAGATCTGGACAGTTTATCATCAGCAAAGACCCCAAGAAATTTTCTGTAAGGATACAGGTATAGGATTCTGATATCTTAGAAAAGTTAGTATGCCTGGTATACACCAAAGCACGTTTATTTTAAAGTCAATAAGGACTACATACAATTTCTTGCAAGGATAGACAAAGCTGATCCCTTGTGCAATAGGATTGTTTCATAAATTCCCTTGGCAGTTTCACTTGGATCAACTGTTCCTTTGTCTGCTGTGCAGTGTTGTGTGCTGCTAGATCTCACCCACAGCTGTATGTATTTCACTGATAAGGGAAGTAACCGCAGTCACTTCTTTCAGTAGTATCTGTGGATCCTGCCTGAGCTCCAGGTCCTATACAGGTGCATTCTGTAGAAATCTGTAACGAGCAGCTGTCATCCTGGAAATGGGTGGATTCCGATGGAAACTGGAAATCTCATGACAGCAGCATCACCAAGCCTAACCTTCTAAATTAGGACTTCAGAACCAAGGGACTCCAGAGAAATGCCAAAATGTGCCTAGTCCCTGGGTTATCTATAATGCAAAAGTAGCCTGAATCACAGCCTTCACACCAGTGCCATCTGGGAAGCTGGAGCTTTGCAAGAAACCACTCAGAAAAATTTTTGGGAAGCCCAGCATCTTCCAGCAGGTCTCTATTGATATGATTTCTGTTTTGATAAACAGATATTTTTCAACAAAAAATTATTAAAACATTTTTTATCGTCTCTACATCTAATGTGGAGCTGGTCCTGATTTTTCAGTGCAGAAGACAGGCATCAGTTAGGGCTTTTCACATGTTTTCCATAGAGAGCACAAAAGATAAAATCCATTCCTTACATGTTATGTTATTCAATTATTTGTTCTTCAGAAAATCTGGCAAAGTCAACCCAATACATTTTAATTTTCAAATTTTAAAAATATGTTTTTACTCCCTTTTCCACTGCAAATTTGAAGTTTTTCTACAAACTGCATCTGTTGTAAGGCAGTTGCTAAATAGAATCACAGCAGTTAAGAGATGCTAAGAACTTACTGAGTCATCCGGTTCAAGTCGTCTGCTAAGTTATATTTCAAAAGTGAAGGAACCAGGCCTTTTACAAAAGGGTCCTCCTGGTTCAAATGATGATAAATTTGCAGGATTGGTGGCATAGGTTTTTTAATTTTGTTAAATAGTTTCATCATATAGGCAGCAATATCACTTTTGCTAATGATGGAAAACGAGGTTGGCCCTGTAGCCTGTCATGATTTATGATAGAGTGCAGCACACTATAAAGTTCTTTAGCCTTTAATTCCACCAGGATCTGCGATCTTTACAACCAGGATTTTCAAACGTTAATGAATGTAGCAGCTGAATAAGTGTGAAAAGCAGAAATTATTTCCTAATGACTTAGTTAAAATGTTTATTTTAATCCTCACAAGGGGCCTTGCTTTTCAAAATTAAGACTCCTCATGGAGAAACCATCTCTGAAATGGGATTGGTTAAAAGATAAGTTCTTTACTACATTCCTAACAAAGTGATGAAGCTTTAGAAATACAGGTTTAATCTGCTCTTACTCGGCAGAAGGAATACTATTTGAACTACATCTAAATGTGTTTTTTCTTCCTTTCACCCCAGCCAAATGTAGCTACACTGCAGTGTTTAGGTGTTGCCAGTGAACCTGACTCAGATTTCTTCATCATTATTGTAGGTAATGGCAATGCTACAGGCCAGACAGTGCCGCTTCTGATACCTTTGGGATTTCTTTATTGCCAATGCAAAACAAATTACTTAAATTCAGGAAGCAAATCTGGTGGAAAAGCAAAAATTGGAACAGCAGTCAGCTCCCTGTCCTTCAGCTGTGACTCTTCAGTAAAACTTTTTTTTTGTGACTAGCAGAAACAAGCTGTAATCTGGAAAACCAGTAGAAACAAATTGTTGGTGTGCAAAGTTAGCATTCTTAAATATCTACTTTTAGAGTAGACTGGCATTAATTTATTTTGGTGGCGTTTGAATGTGAGGGTACCTAGTGATATATCAAGCAAGCAATGATGAAGTTGTGAAAAGGCTGTTTGCCTAGGGAGCTGTATATTGCTGTGTCTTTGGAAATGTGCGCAAGAGAGGATAAAATAGTTACACAGAGTCATGCTCTTCTGAAAATGTTACCAAATTCATAGCTTTCAGAAGAGTTACTCCACTGAACTACTTTCTCCAAATATCCTTATTGTCCTTATCCTTCATACAAATGAAGTACAGAAACTAGGGTACTGTACTGGGCAATGCAATGTGCTTTCACAAGAAGCCAAGACTGAGAGAGTTATCAAATGATCAAGAAATATGGATCATGTTTGCTTATTCTTTTGGGGATTTAAAGAGCCAGAGACGAGTATGGTCTATTTTTATGGCCTGAATATTCCTCATTATGACAGAGTTCTACCTCTTTTACACCAAAATGGTGCTGAATCAGGCAAGCCTATGCACTGTGAAGCAAAAAATATGTATGCGTGTTATTTTAGTATGGAAAGGTAAATATCCCATTTCCAGTAAAATTCATGTTTCAGCACAAAAGGATCCCAAATGTGCTAGTCACTGCAGGAGCGAACGGTAAGTTACCAAATTTTTGCTGCTGCAGTATTTCACCCTTAAGAAAGGACAGTTAGAGCCCCATAATCTCTTTTTGGATGTACTTTCTCCAGCTCAGGTATATTGTCCTGGATGCCTTCTCTCTCAAAACTTTAAGAGAGGAATAAACCATGGCTCTGAACTGTATCAGTGGGGCAGTGAGTTTTTGTGCTAATCCTGTCCATTATCCACTTACCATTACCTCTGCAGGTTCCTATGCTCAAAGCAGAGCTGTATCTTTCCTACACCGGTGCATAGCTCCATGCCAGTTTTTTCAGTCTTGCTTTTAAGCTTTGTTGAAATTCTAATGGAAGCACTAAATCATTACACTGTGGAAAGCGAGCCTGCTTTGGCTATTAGCTGCAATTAGCGTTTGCCCTTTCTGTTTTAAATGAGCACGCTGCTTTGGGCTCCCCTTCGAAATACAACATTTTGTTCATTTTAGATCTTGATTGTCTTTCTAGTAAATAGGTACCTTGAGAATTGCTCAGCAGTAATCGCTATCATAGTTCGTCATTCCTCAAGACTGGGAGTTTATGATAAATTTGTGCAATATTTATATAAACAATGGCTAATGCAGTTAGGCAAATGATTTCCTTTTGTACTGAGGAATAGATTATTAGCATGAACTTAAAATCTGTTTGTTTATGCTTTACACATTGTATTATCATTTATGTTTATGAAATATGACTGTAAAGGTCTTCCAACCACATTACCTTTGCCTTGTGCAGCTCTACGGAGCACCTTACGAAACGCTGGGAAATAAAGCCCACCGAGCCTTAATAGCTCCATTCTGCCATTCTAGGGACTGAAATTACCAAAATACTGATGTGTCTGGGAATTTCTTCGTAGTAAGCGGCCTTTGAGGTGGGAGAGTGACAAAGTGGCAGCACATTATTGGCCGCCTTCTAGCTCCTGTCCTTGAAACACGATCAGGGAAATGCCTGTCAGCCACAGCATATCCTTTTCTGCAAGAATATCCCTTTGGGGCTGTGCCAGCCCATGATGTACCAGAGCAACCTCTACTAGATGGCTTTGTGCCATGAAACCAGGCCAATCTCTAGCTGAAGACAAAAGTCTGAGTGCAAAAGATTTATGGCCACTTTACCCTAAGCTGTACCTGCTGGAGTGCAGAGTTGCCATAGGAACCTGGTGAAAGCAGCTAAGGTTCCCTTTTGTTCAAGTGTCATTTTCAATCCCATAACAAATACACTAATTTACATGGGAAAACGGTAACTGGGCTCATAGGCTGTTGAAGTTAGTCCCTGTTGGGAGAATCCACTCAAACTGCGTCAGAAAAGGAAGAGTCAAAAGGAAGAATAAGAGTTTGAGGGGGAAGGGGACATTTTTTAACTTGTTTTTTTTTTTAATATCTTCTCTTCAGTGTTTGAAGGCAAGATAAATTTAGTTAAACTAAATGGAAAAATTGTAAAGTGAAGAAAACATGATTTGGACAGGAAAAGAAAGGCTGTACAGAACATCCTAACTGTGAGCAGCGGGACGTTGCTTTGCTGTGCCTAGGTGCCCTGTGACAGCTCAGGTAAGCCTGGGGAGGCTTCTAAGACACAGACAAGAGTGAACTGACGAAGAAATATTTAACTGTCGAAGGAAACTTCTACCCTTATGTGCTCACATTACATTCAGAGAGACAGTTCTTCCCCCAAAGGCTTGTTTTAGGAGAAGATCAGGAAAGTCATTTTTTTCTGAGTGCCCAAATACTTTGGCAGGCTAAATACTAAGGTAGGCTTAGATTAAAATAGTTGTTAATATGTAGCCAAAAAATACGTAGTTGACAGTTTATATGGAAAGGAATATATGGCTTGAAGGTCTTACTTCTTTTCCTTTTTAAACTGAAAGCACATCAGGTTTAACATGCGAAACCCACCATTTTTGCAAATGACCACAACCCCACCGGCTCAAACAATGCAGCCGTTTCACATAATGGCTCTCTGCCAAGGTTATGGTCTACTCATCCCATGGCAGGCGTTAAAGCAGAAATAGCAGAGTCCCTCAGATCAACTCACTAGCACTTGAAGTGCTGTTTAAAAAACACATGCTCAATCCACAAGTATAAGCCAGCTAAGTCAAATCTGTGTCCTGAGACAAAATTTTGTCCTGAAACCACTATTGTGACTAAGCTGAGGGTGGTATTAGAAGGCATTAAGTATTTATTTGGGGATTCTGATGATGCTGAACATTTTTTTTCCTGTGGAAGCTCCTATCCCAGTGACCGTAAATGAAGAACAGGACTTGGATGAAGTTTCAGCAGATGGTGACTTGCTCCTTTTTTAACTAGGCTTTTGTGTAAATGGAGTGTGGCATGGATCTCTGTATGCTTTTTGACTTTGAGAGTGTGTATGTGTGCTTATAGGTTTTAGTAAGTGTTTAATTATGAAACCATGTGTCATGATGATATGGATTTTACTGGCTCTTTAAACACTTGGGAAGTTCTTGAAAATTTGGTTTCTTCACTGATTTCTGAAACCAGCATTACCTTTGTAAAAGAGATATTTTGGTGTCGATTTTTAATTAAATGGGAGCAGCCGCAATCCTTTAGTGAATGAGACAAAGCAAGATTTTATTACAGTCTTTGATTTTTTTTGTTCTTTTCTGGTTTTGTTTCTCCACTGTTAGGCTTAACTTTCCTGACTGCCTAGAGCATTAAGATTTCAGTGAAACTGAAAGATAAAAGAGCCAAGAGGTAACTGAAGAAGGGCAAGATGTGAGGTTCACTTTGCAAACAGTTGTCGAGCTGTCAAAAGTTCAACAGTCCCCAGCACCTGCTTACCATTCCTGGGCTGAAGGTAACAGCCCTCTCAACACTGCCAGCAGGACTGCCTGTACACGTGCTCCCTAACCCATTTTATTCAGAATTAGACAGAGTAGTGAAAATAAGTACTGTTGAACCATCTCAACTAATGTGCCTCATTTAGACTGATACAGGTTAAGGAAAAGTCACATGAGCAGCTCTTGGCAGATCTGAGGCAGCATAATTTCTACCACAGGAAATTTAATGATTTGTAGTGAGGATTAGATAGAGGGTGGCAGCATATTACACTGGTGCAGCTGGAACCAGAAAAGAATGCCCTTTTACTGTCTAAGAGTGGTTACACCAATACAGTGTCTTCTGTCTCCCTAAAGTTCATATTCCTGTAACTCACCTGTGAATTTGCTTCTAATTTCACATTATTTCATAGGGCCACAGAGAGTGGTCTTCTAGGATCCAGCTTTGTAAGTTTGAATGTAATTGAAGGTGGTCTTCTTGTATCTCATTTTATGTAAATTCTCCTATCACCTAGTATCCAAGTGCCTTGTAACCTTTCATTGGGAAAAAGGACTTTTTCACTTCTGAGGTTTGTTCTTTCACTCATTATTTTCCCAGGCAGGAGATTGTTTAGGCAGAACGCTGTTTTTGCTGGCAGAGTTCACAGGTTTAGCACACTGTTTTAAATTACACTAAAATATATTTTGGTTTCTAAGCCAAAAGACAAGCTACTCGCAGAATTGTCCAGCTTAACTTTGTCTCCTGCTTGAAGTGTTTCTAAGCTGAATATAACGAAGATCTGTTCTAAGAATTCCTAAGGGATCTCTTCACACAGAATCTGGAACCGATCCATGGGTTTCCACACTTTAATCGATGCACCGTCTAATATTGATTTCCTTCAGAAGTCAAAGCGATTTGTTTCCCTTCCCTGGAGACTTTGGGTTTTTACCATTGGCTGCAGTCCTTGAATTAATGTGGAAATTGAGAGCATCACTTAGGACTAGTCTCATGTGCAAGCAAAAAGTGCAGTTGCATGGAGCCAGGTATCTATGCATGCTCAGACACTCAGATGATTGCTCTGTCTCCTTCTCTGGCAGCTGGCAACTCACACAGCACTTTGCTCGTCTCCCTCTAAGCTTCTTTGTCTGAGGAGCAGAATAGTAAGTGACTTATTACTGATGTCTTTTTTTTTTTTTTCCCTGTTCTTTTGATAGCTCTTCCTCATGTCACTCTGAAGTAAAGGTCAGCGCAGTTCTCTCTGGAAATTTGCTTAGGCTGGTAAGGTAATAAGGAGCTGATTACAAGCCAGCAATCAGCTACATGGAAAGCAGACATCTCTCATCATTAATTCATACTCACCTATAGGTGACTGTCTATCAAGTAAAAATTTTCAGGTTTGCAGCTAAATACCTTTCTTCTAATCAGCATTTCTAAGCTGCCAATAAGACTGATCGTAACATTGTGTGTGTGAGGTTTTCTTTCATCATTTGGCAGTGTCAAGGCAGAGTGGCTGTCAGTTGCTTTATACTACATAAAACTGGAAATGAAATACTAGGGAATCAGATGTCAGCATCGGGGTGTTCCATGTTAGAATTACTCGTGTAAGCCTTGGTATCATAGAGGCCTGAGGATCTTGTACTCTCCTCTTCCTCATCACTGTCTCTGTGTGCATGCTGTGTGCTGTATGCATAATGAAATACATAGCATCACAAGAGCAAGGGCACTTGTATAGAGGCCACCAAAGTCATTCTTTTAAATTACATATGCGATCTTGTGAATTTGTCACAATGCCAAGGGAGTTGAAACAATTCCTCCTGGACACAAAGACATGAGTGCAGTGATGTAATCAGTTAGGGTCATATCCAACCTCATTTGAAGGGTAAGGTTCTTGATGGTGTTAAGTGACACTCTGTCCTGAATTTGTCATACCCATATGTCATCAGTAACAACTTACAAAACACACCTCTCATTTTAGATCCAAGTTTGCATCTGTTCCAAGCAAAACATGTGCCATCTCCTTGTATATTCCTAGCAAGTCTATATTAGACAACACATGAGTAAGCTGAAAGTGAAATAGGAAAAAGTCCTTTCTATATTATGGGGAAATTAATTGCAAATCACTGTTGTTTATCCCTGGCTTTACATGGATATAAAATCTCAGTGGAGAAAACATCTCAAAATACTTCACCATATTTCTGTGACATATGAAAGGTTATTGTAGCCCATGTACTATTCCTTAGGAGAAACATATTTTCATCTGTTTTCCAGAATCTGATGGTAAACAACATATAATTTTTCCTGGAGGGGGAAGTCAATCAAAAAGATACAGAAATTTAGTGACCAGTGACATCACAACTGATGCTTCAGTTGTGATTTATCCACCTATGTTTCACTGGTCCATCATACAGGTAAAGGACATCTTTAAAATAAGGATCCAGGCTGAGAGCAATCCATCCCTCGATACTGAGATGCCAGATAGCTGATACGGTTTATGAGAGGTTGTAGCTTCAAAGAAATTAATATATAAATGTTTTCTATTTTTAAATATGCAGATGGATATCTAGTATGATTTAGAGAAATATCTTACTGGCTTATATGCTTAATTTTCATTGACAACCAAAGTTTAGGTGCTTCTATAAATCTCCCTAGCTGTTTCTCTTCATCTTTAGGCACATAAGTGCTTTGTAAAGCTGAAACAAAAAATTCAGGGACTAATTTTCAAAATCTCAGATCTCATGGGACATCAATGGCCAGATTTCCAAAACGCCCTTTTCTCAGCATCCTGAAATCTTGCAAATTCTGCAAATTCACTATCATCATTTTATAAATACTTTTTCGCGAATTTTGAACTTCTAATCTGAAAAAAATTAAGCCATGTTGCAGAGAAATCTGCAATCCCAGAATATAAGCATTTTAACACTAACATTTACAGTTAAATGACTTTTTTACAGTTACAGTAATGCAGAACAAAAAACCTTTAAGGTATAATTCTGCCCTAAATAAATATTGTTGTTGCTTTGTTTGCTTAGCCTACTGATTTTCTATATCAAATACACTAATATTACATTTTAAAATATCTTTTATGAAGTGACAGGTCAGGAAAAAAGTCAATTATATCTTCATATGTCGTTGCCAAGAACAAAACTTCCGAAGGCTAGACTCTTTAGACTTCTAGACTCATGCAACCTCAGTGCCTTCAAGAAGATCCTACAAAGGGGGGTAATGAAAAGGTAGTAATTCTGCTGCTGTACAAAGCAGTAACAGAAAGAAATTTCATCCTCTTAGCTGTATCAGTTCCAGCAGGTATGGGAGAGCAAAAGTTTACTTTTAGCATTTAAGTGAGCAGCCATGTCAGAGAGCAGTGCTGTTGAACAAGAAGGTGCCATGATTGCTTATCAAAACAAGGCTGCTTTAAATGGTTTAAATAAACAGTGCTTTATTCAATAATCAGAACAGATTTGTCTTTCCTGATATTTTCCTGAGGGAAGTTTCTTCTGAGCTGGCACCAAAATTCCAAGTTGCAGAACTGAGGAAATGTTTAAGATCCAATTATAATGAAAAAAAAAAAAGTAAACGATGTCCCATAGAAACGCTGATACTAGTATAAACATGGTGACATTTCTAAGTGCTGCCTTTGTTATTAATGTTCTTATTTTTCCTTGTATTTACACTTTAGTGGTAGAAGGTCACGCTGTGTACTAGCATAACTTTGGAATTGTTTGCTGACATGAATATTAATATCTTGTAGAGTTCCTTCTCTCCTTCCTTCTCTTTCCCCATTGTCCCTGCTTCCTGTTGGCATGTCAATATGAATCAAAATTAGTTCAAAACAATTTGAGGTGATAAAACCTGAGTTATAATTCAAGTGGTAGAACTGTATTGCTGAGCTCCACTGTGCTTTGAAATATTCTGCCAACTTATTGAAAGTGGATAATGTGCTGTGCCAAATTATCTGCTTTCTAAATCACAAGTCTTTCTAACAGGAGAGATGTTACAAGTTTCTAGCTGTTTTACAAGGCTATACTTAGGGCTGTAAACTCCTATTTTTGGATACTTCAGTGACTACTGTGAGAGTTTGTGTGATAAGACTGGGAAGGCAAATTTATATCTTCCCAAATTAGCACCTGCTACGCACCCATTTTTCTGCTGTTTGTCCCATTTTGTGCAAGACCAGCTGCCCTTGCGAGGGTAAAAAGGAAGGTGCTATCCGTATGTGTGCAGTTACGTATTGTAGAATCTCTAAGTACTCAAATGGATTTCCTCAGCAAACACTTCAGAGTGCCGGATAGTATTAGGGTTACAATTAGACCTGAAATATATTTTGTCTGTCTGTTTGTTTTACTAGAAGTTTACTGGTTTTCTGATGTTTCTTTAAAACTAGCATAAATACTTTAAAACCAGACAATATAATCAGAAAGATTTTTGGGTGAACTTTGTAGTTCAAGAGGAAGAAAATACTCAAAAAGTAAAAAAACCCCCTATCTTCATATATTCAAATCTCAAGGTTAGATTTTAATATCGCAGCAATTCAATTTCACTTTAATAAGGTCCAAGGATATTTTTTAAATTAGTAAGGACCTAGAATTGGCTTCTTATTGAGATGCCAAGCATGTATAAATCTGACCTGATCCAATACAAGATTTCCTAATTCAGAATGAGCCAAATGCAAGTTAAGCTCAATTATACATGAAAATTACTCAAGGAATGTATAGCTTAAAAAATTTCAATAAATTATGTATGAAATTGAGTCATTCTGCCACGTTGTTGCCACAAATGCAACATGTCAAGGACACTATGTTAAAAAATTGTGGGTGAATATAGAAAACACAGAATATAATTAACTGACTGCTGTTAGACTCACATTTTTCTGCCTGATTAAAATTTAACCCAAATAAATTTAAAAAACTTGAAAAAATCTCCCAGCAACCTGAAACCTCTTCCTAAGCTTTGTACACTTGATGAAGTTTTCTTCTTGTAGTTGTGCTGCCTCCAGGCAGCTAATAGTTATGAAGGTTCCAGCATGTATATACAGCATTTTCATAAAGGTCCCAGTAGGGAAGTGTGAAGAATATAGTCTCATCCCGGTAAAGCACAAAACATTCTGGGGCATCCCCAGGCAAAAATAATGGTTGGGTGAAAGGGGTGGTCGGGATCCCAGCCCTTCTCACACGGGCAGTGCTACTTAAGGCAGACAAAGTGTGTTCTTCAGACCGGCTCATATAGCCCTCTCCCCGCCCAGCCCTGCCTCTTGCAGTACGACTTAGCTCTAGTTAATTCAAAAGTGACAAGGGTGATTCCCCTCGCACTTCTTTTCCAGAAAGACCTAGTCACTTCTCCCTCCCTTCGTTGTCAAACGGGAGCAGTTTCAGTGGTTTATCAGTGGCTCTCACTGGTACAGGCAAGAGGAGCAGAAGAGAGGTTTGCGGCAGAAACAAAACCACCCGCAGCTAGGATGAGCTGTAGCCTAATTAAACTTAACTGTCCCCAAGTGCTTTCTTGAGAATAGTTGCTCAAAATTACCTAAACTAATCCACTTTCTTAAAACCCCCTGAGGCTTTGTTTTCTTCTCATTTATTAGGATTTTACCTTTCTAATACCCCTGATTGTGATAATGTTTCTTTTGATTTATGCTGAGGAACCTGCAAGCAGAATTTGGCCACTAGGCATTAAGACAGAAGTACTCATCTTTATAAAGCTCTTCAGCCTCAGAAATGTTTTCACCCCTTTCCTACCAACACGAATCCCAGCACTCTCCATCTGCCAGCAAGTAAGTTGCAAGCTAAACTGTTTGTCTAAAAGTTTTTGAGAAACACCAAAGTTAGGTCCTGAAAACAAAAGTTTGTGGTGACTTGAATAGCAGATTCAAGGCCTCAGAAAGAAAATAAAAAACTTTCTTGTTAATGAGAAAATATAATCTTCTATTTATATAACTCCTTTTTATTCTAGAGAACCTCATCAGTTTGGGCTTGACCTTATCTTTATCCCCATTTGTTCACCACTTATGTATTTTCCATGCAGTGACTCACAATTAAGGGGACCATAAAAGCAGAATTATGCCCTTTATAAGTGAGCAGCTATCTAACTATAAATGAGTAATAATCTACCACTTGACAAAAGTCTTTGAGAGGGCAAAAGAGCACTGTAGTGTTGTATAATGACTGTCACAGCTGAGTTCAGGAGAGGAAGAGGAGGAGATCCCAAATGGAGAAGGGAAAATTTAGGTGCATAGATAAAACAAAGCTAAAAAAATGCAGCTTGGCTGGGCTGGCATTTCAATATGGGCACATAATAAGAGCTCATTGGAAATTTTCTGGAAGAATAGTTTTCCTTCGGAAAATGCTGATAATGTCAAAATGTAAACGTTTGGCTGGATACTGTGGCAGCACCCTCCCCAGAAACCATGCGAGGGAGGGAAATCTGCGCGGTGCTGGGCACCCTGCCCCAGTGCAGCTGTTGGATCCCACGTCCTGCATTGCCCAGGCCTGAGCTCACCCTTTGCCCAGCTGTTTTTTTCCCTGAGTTTTAGGCACAGAACGAGTAAGTGTTCTGCATGCCAGCATACAGAGTTATCCACACCTCCTCTTTTCAAGCCACTGCTAAAAAAAAACCAATTTAGGTATTCGCAGCACTGTGGCAGGACGCTAGCCCCCATCTCCACATCATCACCACGTCCCAATGCATCGAGTATGCCTCTGTCGCGCAGTCCTGAGCAGGTGGGACGCGTCCTGTGCCACACGCCGTGATGCCGGGCACATCCCACATGATTCCCCACCTTGTCCCATGTGCTCAAAGGACTTCTGTGGTCTCAGGAGCAAACTGAGTTGACCCGATGCTGAGCAACTCCTGAAGAACTGCTGGCCCGGAACGTCTCATAGAGGCAGGCCAGACAGCTGCTTCTCAGTTAATAAAAAGTTGAAGGAAATTTCCCCCCATCTTTCTAAATTTTTTAAAAAATAAATCAGATAGTCTTCACAGGAAATGTTGAAATTTCTATTTTCATTCTGAAACTGGAATTATGGTTTTTTTTACAAAAGAAAAAAATATATTTTCTGCAAGGATTATTGCTTTGGTCCAATACCACAAAGTTGGACTTCCCTCTGTTTTTCTAATAACAAAGTCTTTTTACAAAAATGTCAGGGACCTTGTCCATGGGTTTGTTTTCTTTAACTTTAGGAATAGAGTAGGGGTTTTATGAAGCCTAATGGATGCATATACTTTGCCCTTGACCATGTGTTTCACCTAATAGGTATTTCATTTATTTTTCCATGTTTTTAATGAACACACTTGTTTACAATGTTATTTTTACCACAGAATTGCACTGGTATAATTTAAAATATGAATTTAATGTCGTATGATTAAACCAGTGCAGAAAAACTTAGGTTCCTTTTTGTTCAATTTGAGTGGTTTATTGTTTTCATTTTATGTTACGTTGTTAGAAACATTTTAATCTAATTGGCAACAAGCTACTTTTCTCACTAAAATAATAGGATATGCAAAGTATTTTGCACTGATGTAACTACACTGGTAGGGAATCTGGTTCATCTTATATGAATACTTTCTCATATAATCAACCTGTGTGAACCAAAAATTTTAGATACCTATTTAGATACCTAGATTTTCTCACTTCTGTTGAAGGATCTGTTTGCAAACATTTGGCACTAGAAAATGATACAGCCTTAAAAAGGCTATTTTATCTGCTTGGCAGTCAATTTTCTGTTTAGGTGAATCTGAGTAGTCACAGAAAGACTGTTTTTTTCCATTTCAAACATATATGACAACGGCCTTCTGGACCCCTTCCTAAGCAATACAAGACAGAATCACAGAATCACTAAGGTTGGAAAGGACCTTCAAGATCATCAAGTCCAACCATTAATCCAGCGCTACCATGTCCCCTAAACCATGTCCTGAAGTACCACATCCACACGTTTTTTGAACACTTCCAGAGATGGCGACTCCACCCCCTCCCTGGGCAGCCTGTTCCAGTGCCTGACCACCCTCTCAGTGAAGAAATTTTTCCTAATATCCAATCTAAACCTCCCCTGGCGCAACTTGAGGCCATTTCCTCTTGTCCTATCGCTAGTTACTTGGGAGAAGAGGCCAACACCCACCTCGCCACAACCCCCTTTCAGGTAGTTGTAGAGAGCGATGAGGTCTCCCCTCAGCCTCCTCTTCTCCAGACTGAACAACCCCAGTTCCCTCAGCCGCTCCCCATCAGACTTGTGCTCCAGCCCCCTCACCAGCTTCGTTGCCCTTCTCTGGACACGCTCCAGCACCTCAGCATCCTTCTTGTAGTGAGGGGCTCAAAACTGAACACAGTATTCAAGGCGCGGCCTCAAAGACGTATCTAAGCATTACATTCTGCCCTCAAAGTGTGGATTTATGCATAGAGATAATAACTCTGTTGACGGGAGCGAAGCCTAGGGCAATCTCCATTAACGGTTACTCTCCAATATTTGCTAAGGACCTTTGGTGAAACTACTCGTGCTGTTACAGCCATGCTTTGGTGGTTACAGAGTTTGGCTATTGAGAACATAATGGAGAAGGTAAAGTGAAAGCAGTTGTGACCCTAATTGGTTTATGGGCTAGATTCTAATCTTGAACACCCCTGAACCCATCC
>NW_010531706.1:0-15233 GCF_000687285.1 Phaethon lepturus | reverse complement strand
GGATGAAAGACAGAAAGAGGATAAACACAGGCTTGTGTATCCAATAAACTAGAGGAGATTTTCTATTTGTCATCTGAAAATAGCTGCATGCCACTAAATTCAGTCTCTGCTTAATGTGGTTGTCTGTATACTTTGATCAAAACCACAGGAATGTACGAAAAAGAATACAACTCTTTTTCTCTTTCCCAGCACCCCCTGTTATTTTGATTGGCTTTGATCTCTGAGGCAGCTGTTACTTGAAAACTTTAAGGATATGTAATTAATAGCAAGGGAACCAAAATTGTGAAACTCATAAGATATAAGAAAGTTTTTTTGGGTAAGAAAAAGGACTATAATTTTATCTCTTCAAGGCAAACATCAGTATTTACTAATTTTATATAACATACCTAGCACATTAGGTTGCTCTACTAGTTAAGGAAAATAACTTTCAGTGGCAATACCAGATGCTTGTTTTGAGTATTTGGGTACTTCAAGAACCTGAATTTCATTTTCAGGTTATGAATGTATCTGAATATCAGTAATTTCTCTTTGGAATTCTTCAACACATCAAGCTATTGTGATGACTTTGAAATCTGCTCTTTTCACTGAGATTTCTGACCCACTTAAGGATTTTAGGCAAATTTTAGACTTTACCTCTATGCGCCTCAATTTTCCCACCTAGAAATTGAGGATAATCATCCTTCTGTATATTACTTTGAGACCTACTAATTGCAAGTGCTTTATGAGAACAGTACTATTTTTATAAGAATTTGTTTTGTGCAATGCCTCCATCTTGATAATCAGAACAGTCTTGTTTCAATTTGAAGTGAAAAGAAGAGACTTAAATGAAACATGACAGTTTGTGAATATATGAGATTCATCTTTTTCCATGTATAATTCTTTTCCACATGAATGTATACATTTGCTTTGGGAATTATCGTACACAAGGTCTTCCTGAAAAGTCGAGAGCTCATGTCTCCCTTAACTGTAAATTATTGCTCTGTGCAACAGGTCAGACTGTATGCTGCCCTGAGAAACATCTAATGATATTCTTAGAAGCCTGTTTTAAATCATTTCAGAGCATTGTTAATATTTTTAAAGATGCAGCCTATCCAAAAAAACCCAGACTCTAAAGTGCCCAAAGAAAAATTATATTCTGTGTCTCCAACAGGCAGTAATCTCAGTCAAATTCTAGCTCTGACTCAGGTAAGATTTACTCCATCTCTCTTCACAGTTAGTGGAGAGGGAATTTTTGACTTTTAATTAGATCTGAGGAGCTGGGCTCCTGTTAAGAGTTCGGTCATGAGCAAGAGAGGTGAGCTCTTCTTGTTCGCATCCTTGCCTGCTTTTCACAGCTGGGGAGCCAGCATTAAGAAGACTGTTCCAGAGCCAAATAGTGCCTTGGTGACACTAGACGGAACACGAACAGCAGCAGTAGTGTTGCAGGTAACCCTTCTCAGCCTTAGGCTTCACTGATCAACCAGCAGAGCCTTGGAGAGCCGGCAGCCAGGAGAGTGTCTGGCTCGTTATCCCTATATGATGATTTCTCTTCCTCCTCATCTTTGGCGTGTTTTAGTCTGGGCCTTGTCAGATACGTGATTCAAAGCATTCGATATTAGATTCCAGGCATACAAGCATGTGCGATTAATAGCAGGTTTATAAATGTCACTGGCTGGTATCTTCATTGTTGTGGCACACAAAAGGCTGTTCTGAACTCTGGACTCCTTAAGACACAAAATCAATAAGTAAGATTGTTTAAAAAATACATGTCTACAGAGATTTAGGTCCTTGTGCTTCTCTCTGGAATAAAATGCATTAGTTCCCTGGGAAACTCTGGGAAATTATAACTGCTGTTCTGATTTCCTCAATAAAAGAAAATTTAAAAGCCCTCAGCCAGCACTCAGGAAATGGTACTTTGCATTTGATGCTTGATCATAATAAAAATATTTATTCTGTGGAAGAATAACTGTACAAGAATATTTTAAGGGTTTTTATATAGATTCTCTCCACCCAAACTTGTCAGACATAGGCCTGTCGATCACCTGAAGTGCACATTCCAAAAACGTTTCCAAAAATCACAATGAAACTGTTGTTTGAGAAACAGGAAAGTTCTGAGTGGAATTTTTTTTTTTTTTTTTTTTTTTTTAAACAGTAGCGTCTTCCATTGTGACATTTGAAAGTTCAGATGTGACATTAATGGTTTGTGAAGATGAACTGGCCAGTGACTCACAAATGGCTCTCGAATTTGCTGTTCCAGGAAACAGCAGGCAAAGGAAAGCTTCAGAGTCTTTCAAGAGTTCAACTGTTTGAGGTGCTGCCTGGTAAAATCTCCAGGCACTATGCTCTGCTCTAACCTGCTGCTTATTATTTGGAGTGGGAGCCATTTTTGAGTCAGTCAGCAATTATATGTTGTGCTTTCTCTCTGCTAGAAATCTAATTAAAATAATACTGATATCGGATCTATAGTTACATATTTGTTTTTCTTGGAAAATTTATATTTCTTGGTTTTTTGCCTTACCTGGAACAGGGATAACATGGAGGTCACAGTGTGATAAAGTCCAGTCCTACTTTGCCACGTAATACCATACTTTTGAGATTATCTTTTCTCAAATGTTTCTTCTGCTCTAAGCCACAGGCCACAAATTCAGAGATGATCTGAAGTAACTGCTGGCTGAAAAAGTTATAGGTGATATAGATGTCCACAGGAACTGGATTTTAGAGCAACCATTCAGGTTACACAGAAAGGAACACCAAATTATACGTCATTAGGCATGGGTACAGTTTCCTGCAAATGTTTTGAAAAATGTAATTGTGGACTAATGTATTTGGGCTACATTCCCTGCTCCCCTAAGTGTTGTGACTTCAGTAGTGTTTGCAATTGTGAAATTATGACCTTTCTCTATCAATACTATCTGAAAACTTGTGGAGAGTGACGCAGCTGTCAGAATTCATGGAGATTTCACCATGTTTTGAGGAGGTCCCAGCACACTGCAAAATACATTCAGGGGATGACCACAAGAGAATGCAGAGATCATTCCCTAACAATACATCCCCGTTCAACGTATCACCTAAACATGTGCTTGGTCCAGAGGCTTACAGGCTACATTGTCATATATCCTGATCTTCCCTGATTTCTTGTCTTGTATGTGATGAAATCTGAAGGTTCTGTCGTTACATCTGACTGAAAGAAGTACAATAGCAGAAAAGGGTGCCAGCCAGGAGAGAACTTCCCATGCTTAGGTGTTATGAAGGGCACATCTACACCACACAATGAAATTGAGAGCAGTCTAACTTCTTTAGCGCAATGTTCCTGAACTAATGAGTCTGCCTGTGAAGCTGGTGTTATTGCCTCAGGTTTGGCACCACACCGAAGCAGCTACCTTGCTGTCAAGACCTCAGCGCTGCGTGCACTGACTGAATGTTCTTGTGCTGCTCAGCAGTAGTGATGGGTCCTCCCCACGGTACGACTATTGCCATAGAAAGCTGCCTGCAGGATTTTTGTGTAAAAGGCATAAAAAAGTTGAAAGATATGTCATAGATGAGATTGTATATTGATGTGTAGATCCTGAACTATGTCACAGCCCGGAAAGCTTGCATCGTTGCAGCTGCCTCCAGCTCTGTGTAAGCCGTCAGGGCTTGCTGTGCCATGGGCTGGGATCTCTGTGCTGCGTCGCTTAGAGGCACAGAACAGCAGCTCACCATTCATTTGTCTCCCCTGTGGTTTGGCACAAACAAATAATAGCTGGAACTAAAATGGTTAGCATAAGTTTATTAACTTTGAGGAAAACAATCATAAAAGGGTAAATTGAAATTAACTGGGTTGAACACAGGGTAAATCGATAGGATTATACAAGGGTCATAAAAAGGGAGGACTTTCTTTTACTCTGTGACCTTTTGTGAGGACAAGCTTGAAGAAATACACCAGACAGAAAAGAAAATATTCTGAGCTCTAGCTAAATAGCAATAACCAGATGTTTTTAGCAGGTGCTGTAAGCCCTGAACAGTGGGATTTTGCTACATGATGTCTTATTTCTAAATCCAAAAAAGGACTTAGACTAAGGCCAGGAAGATGCAGGTGGCTATGGACTCTGCTTCCAAAAGCTCAATGGCATCTCATTTGCTCTGGCTGGAATGCAGAAGGAAAATTTCTTTTCAACAGACAGCTGATCTAAGAATAACTCCCTCAAACAGACTTTCAGGCTTCTTTTGTACATAGGTATAAAAGAGAAGTAATTCTATGGCTACTGAGACGAATTTTGTTATTGGGAATTTGCAGAAAGTTCTTGATGATTTCAGTTCACCATCCAGGGCAGTTTATACTGTGGTTCCATAGTGTATTATAATAATGTCGAATGCTGCAAGTTTGCATGAGCTATTGCTGCAGGCACAGTTGCTTCAGTATCTACTCTATTACTAGAAACTGATTGAAATAATTTTGAGTATGAAATATAAAATTATAATTTGTGCAATGAATCATACTCATTATTATAAATACATCTGTGCATATATACAACAAAACTGAAGTTGTCTCCATTTTTGGAATGTGATTCAATTGATATGATACCTTTTAATGTAAGCCAAGTGGTTGTTTATTTCCTGAAGCTAATGGTGAGTCAGGAGTAACATCAAGATCCAGTTTGATAAATGGGTGAATGCTGGGTTAGAATAAGGTGACTAATTGTACAGTAGAGATCACTGGGAGCTCCTGAGAAAATACAGTCGCTAATAATCTAGACAAAGAAGTAGCTCACATGTTAATGAAGCCTCCTGACTGTGCTTTGGATGTGCTCTGGATGAGTTATGAAAAAAAGGATAAAAAGCAATTGGGAAACAAATAATCTGTTTCCCGGAGGTCTTAAAAACTTGATGAAATGCAATAAAAATTGGATTCAACCAAGAAAAATGCCAGCTAATCAATCTCAAGAAAAATAATTCAAGTTGTACATACTTACTGTGATGGGCAAAGCTGCAGAGCAGTAATGTGAAGGACTGAGAAAGTGTTGGAGTGCCTGTGCTCATGCAACATGAAGAAGGAGGTAGTTCATCTCTATACAACTCTGATGGAATACATGCATTTCTAGGTAGCTTATTACAATAAACTTTGAAGGTCATTCAGTGTACAGCAGAAATAACTACTGAAGGATTTCTGAATAGAAAAAAGAGGGAAGATTGGAATGGAGCAATATTTATATATTGATGAAAGGCAGGTTAAGTAGTTGACAATCAAAGAACTTGCCAAAAATCTACTAATGGGATAAGCAGCAAGAAGGAAGAGGAATTATTTAGGAATGTTCTGAGGCAGAAGGAAGGAAGAAATGAAAATTTAGGCTGAGTACCAAGATAAAAACTCTGATACAGAAATGAACTGTACAGTATAAAATTCTCCCAGAGAACTATTTAAACCTTATTGCTTGAAGATTTAGACAAAGTCTTGACCGAATATGTTTCAGCAAGTAATTTATTTCTGTTAGTAACAGGACATGACCTTCTCACAAACTCCCATTAACTCCAGTGCATTTTGTATGTGCCTTACGAAGCGGCATCAGGGACTGGGCTGGCTGTTAGCGCTTGGCTGGGGTACAGCAAACTCCAAGCAAATGCAGTTCAGACCTGTGACAGGACCTGGGAGCAGTCCAACCTTCAAGATGAGTCTGTATAGATCTACACTGTGTGAGTACCCCCAAAAGACTTTAAACTTGTAAGTCAGGTTGTACTAGAATATAAGCTACAGCAAATAACTTTTTATTGTAACCAACTCTAAAGTGAACACAAATTTAAAAAATAATGTCTGTCTTTGCTGTTTGTCAGTTTGCAGATTGCCTCTTTCCTTCTAGATTTACTTTTTAACAACTCAATGGCTTTCTGTTCTGCTCCTTAGGAATTTTATTCCTGGGAGCACTAAGTGTCTCTCTGTCTTTGCTGGGGCTACAGGCAAAGCTCCTTACTGTGATTTTCTCTTTCTTTTTTTGCCTTATTGTACCAGTGGGACCATCTTGACTAAACAGGCTCAGTAGCTTCTATGGAAGGAGCAGTCTCCCCATGGGCTAGATGGTCCATCGAACTCAGACACACTTTTAAGGAATATTTGCAGACTGAGAATGCCCAGATCAAACACTTACTGTCTATTGCAACCTCCCATAGTACTCATATCCTATCTGTAGTTCAGACATGTTCGAGCAAAATTAAAAGCCTCTGGACTGTTTGGTAGCATACGTGAAAGTTGTCGTGATCTCAAATCACAGATGATCCAGATAAAAAATACTAAAAGCTACTGCTGCATCTGGTACTGTCAACTCTGTTGGAAGTCACAGTTAGGTGTCACCTAAAGATGAATCAAAGACAGATTTCCCACAAGAGCCTGTGCAACCCGGTAAGATACCGGCGTTGGGGAAGTTTTTGCTGATGCTACCACGGTGTGTTCATATGATGCCAAGACTAAAAGTCATACCTTTACATTTCCATTGTTATTAAATTTAATAAATAAAAGTCTATGCAATTATATCACAACTCATTTGGGGTTACTAGCATGAAGCAGCACAAAAGTATACCACCTGTCTGTTGGGTTTGTGTTCTAGGACAGATTAAGAGACCATTTTCACTGATGGGATCCTTTTAAAGTGTGTTTTGCCCTGTAGAAATGTCCTCTGGTGTGGTTGGTTTGTTGGTTTTTCTAATGTCAATATGGGAGTACAGCATGTGCCTGGGAGTGAATAATGACTCTAAGATGATTAACGTGTTATTATTAAACTATGGGATAATCGCTATCCTGTCAAGTGTCAGCACATGCATTTCATCAGCCCCATGTGACTGTGGCTCCTGCACTGAACTCCCAGTATCTTGCTTTGATCTAAGGAAAATACTTTTCATGGTCAGCTGCTGAATGTGACCCCTTCAGGACTGCAAACAGCATAAAAAAACCAAAGGTGGATAAACACTACCAAGTCACCCCACCACCCCCGCCAAAAAAATACTTTTTTGTACCATTTGAAGTAAACCTAAGCTGACTTTTCAGAGGGCAACACACTGGTGGGACTGGTAACAGTGAACAAGCTGAGGCATAACCAAGTGTGAACTTCTCAAGAAACACAGCTGATTCTGCCTCGCAGACTGGCGGATGAGTCACGTGCAAGGCACCTGCGTGATGAAATGGACCCATACTGTACGCTACAACTGCTTTTGCACTGGTCAAAGTGCAAAGCCCAAGTTTGTGCCAGGGCCTTGAGTACATGCTCTTCTGGAGTTTAGTTGGCTAAGTTAAGAGGTTTAGTGGCCTGAGCCCAAGATCAGCTCCTTTGCTGGCAAGAACTACTGCAAAGAAAACTAGACGTAAGGGCCTGCCCCTCCTTTCTCTTGGGAGGTGCTTTTAAGCTGAGGGTTTACTATTGTTTTCCCCATGTTACTTTGCAGGTTGCAGACGTGTCTGCACCAAGCTCTGACCTCCAAAACTGGACCTGGACCCAGACTCACTAGCTGGGCTTCCTGGCTTGGAGCTGCCTCATTACTGAGGACTCACTGGGCGATCACAGGGCTGTGTGACACTGATCACTGTCCCCAGCCCTGATCTGACTTGCTGATCTACATCCTGGCTCCTTGGTAGGGTCACAGCTCCCACCGGCCTCCTTGTCGTGCTCACCACCCAGCTCACCTCCCTTCCACACGCAGGTGGCCCTTACTGTACTCTGACAGTTTGTCACTTCACTGGTTTCATGTAACTGAGTTAACGCTGCTTGTTTTGGGGGTTCAAAATAATATATGTGGACTTCCATTATAATTGCTTTCCAAGGTCCAGCATGTTGCATAGTCAACAACTGTAAGTGAAACTTTCAAGTAATGGTGTTTTTTGCCCAAACAGATGAATGAGACTGAAGGCAGATAGAGATGCCCTGTGAAGCAGTACGTTTAAACTACAGTTCACCTGCTGATAGGCTTTAATTTCTACCATCCTGCCGCTGTGTCTTTTCAGCTGTGAGAGCCGCTGCACAAGATAAGAGAACAGTGGCTTTTCCCACTGAAAAATTCATTTGTTTTGGGCTTTGCCAGGGAACCGGCATTTAATCACTAAGACGTGTCATGCTGCTAAGCTGCATGACAGCTTGATGCACCAAAGGATACTCCCCACTGAAGATGTAAACTATTTATGTTGTATATTTTTCTACCTAAGGAATCTACAGATTTTTGCTAATAACGGCTTTCCTTTTTTCCAGCTAAATTACAAAAACATGTCTGCATTTCCATTCTGGTATCGGTGAAGCTATACAGCTCTTGTACTCTTATCTTACTTTACAATATATTTTTCTCCTCTATGATCATTATTTTAAAGCGTGAAGGCAATAATATGTTTTCCCTGTGAAAAGGGAAAGATTTGTATATCACACTAACCAAGCTGCTGCTTTCTCCTGCTCTTTCTGGCTTCTAACACAGTTCTTAAAGAGACCAAATGACTGTTTCATCTCCTGGCTGTGCAAGGTGCAATTTCTGAAGTAGAATACAGAAGATTATGGCCCATTTTAGGTACCAACAGGAACCTACTACTGCTCAGAGCCTGCAATTATAATATCTTAGACTTCTCATTATAGCCCTTGTTATATTTTGATGCCTCTATTTGGCCCTACTGAAGATACTACGTATCTTAATCTACTTTTTCCCTATAATTTCCGTGTCCTATATCCTCTCTTTACTTGTTGTTGAGGGCTGGTTTTTGACAGCACTTTGCAACAAATGGTTTGTTGAAGACTCTAGATAGTTTCTGACCACCTGATACCGTAAATTGTTTCTCTGCTGCCCAACCCTTACAAGGCAGCACTGCTAGCTCTGGTTAGGGAAGACTTTTCCTTTTATCTCAGCGCTCAATGCCAAAATGACTCTTGCATGCTAGGGAGAAGCATTTCTTGCATTTTGAAATTTCCTGGGACCGCAGGACCCAAAACGCTGTTTGGATTCCATACGTTATTTGAATTCACTGATTTTGAAGAAAAACTGTTCCTTGTATTTTTCAGATGTACTTTGTGATCACTCCTAACACAAGGCAGACTTTTTCAGTTTTAGAGAAGCAAAACACTAAATTTGCATTACGAGATTAAAAACCAAGTTAGAGATGTGAAAGATAAAAAGTAATGGAACACTGCGTTCAAGGACGTGACAATAATCTATTTCCCTAGCTGTGACTTAAATTTCTCAGATGCACACTCTGGTAGTAGGAGCTGACAAGACAGTTCAACCACATCTGCTTGAAGTGTTACTTCAACCTTCTCCTGGACTGTTAACCTTCTGTTTAAGCTTTTGATTGCACGTATGCTATCTAGCACTAACCAAGCCTTACAGCAGTTTTGAAAGTGCTATGTCATTTCCTTCTAACTTCTCAACTTAAGAAAACATTGTACTGGAGCTTTGATTAGCTCTCACTGTCAGTGAAGATACAGATTAGAACTTGACCAGACTGAATTGTGCTTATAAGGTTTTGTTGACAGCTTTTTCTAGACAGTGTTGACATTTTGTACAGATGGAAAAATGTTGATTTCTTTCTCCCACTTACTGTTCTCCTACACATGTACACACAGTCCCTCGTATATATTTGCCAGTTTTAGGAGGATCGGATCATCGCAATTACAAGAGGGGAGTTTTAAACACCAGTGTTTTAAATTTGTATGTTTACTTTGCACTCACAATCAACTCAGCACAGAGTTACATCTGTAATTAGTTGTGACAGCAAACAATTTCATTTGCATATGTAAGAACTCTATTTGCGGTACTAATTATCAACCTTTCTTAGAGCAGAATTTGCAAAGGTTATTTACATGCCTAACCTACTTCCATGTTTTTTGAAACCTTAGGCACCATTTTGTGATTTTAGCTGCCAATACCTTTAAAAACTGAGAATTTGGTATCAATGTCATAGAATATGCTAGGAAAGAGAGATGAATGGAATGCATAATTTTCATTTCAGTTTGTCTCTGCACTTGTTTTGGGACACAGTATTAGTGGTTGATTGTTTTTTTTAAAAAAGAGAGAAATTCTGGCTCTTGCTGTACTCTTGACATGGGTCCCTTGCTTCTACTCTAAGTCCATGACTGTTACCTGTACACATATTCATCTTTCTTTCATGAAGTATTTTTTCACATTTCAAGCTACCTTCTCTTTTCTTGTTTCTGCTTTAGATTTTCATTTGTTTCAGACCTTCTGTTCCCTGTGATTATGTATTTGAGTTCAACTGCCTTAATAAGACAAGAATCTAGAGAAAATCAACAGATTTATATTACTTACATTTCAACAGTCCCAGCCAAACAGTGTCTGGACTTTGACGCTTGGTTGCACTGGTGTGTTGTGATTAATGCTTTCCTAATTGTAGACAGCAGTGCAAGCGCAGACAGTTTAATGACTAATTTCTGACTTTCATGCTTGACCTGAAACCTGCTGAAGTCAATGGGAGCCCTCAAAGTCTCCATCCAAGACCCATTAGGGGCACTGAACTTCCCACTGAAAACAGTGGCGGATGTTTCTATGTCAGTCTTTATAACTTGTTCACTGGACCAAAAGATAGACTGGAACACCAGGCAAGAGATTTTACTTAGAGATTTTAAAAGGTTTATGATACAAGTTGGAAACCTCTAATAATACATTATAAAACTAAGGATAATTAATGAAGTTCAGAGCAGGGTTTGGGTTTTTTTTTTTCATAGCTTGTTAATTTACTTGCAAATCAGTCCAGCTTTCTGGATTTAACACCGTGAGGAATTCACTAAATGTGTAAACAAAGAAATATCATATACATACACCAGTTTGGCATTTCACTATTCCTTTTGGCCTCTGCTTTTGGTTGTTGATTGGAAAAACTAACCTTATCTGTTATGAGACTAATGAATGACTGCACATTAGGGTTGCTACTTATGGCTGTTAGTTACTGGAATTACAGCATTCAGGTAATACTGGAATTAACTTCTCTTTCTATTTGTAGAAGTATCTGTTAATCACTGTATTTCCAGACAATTCTTAGTGAGATAAAAATTAATTGGAAATCATATCACAACTCAGCTTATCAACTTTAATGGGAGTTTCACCTGCTTAGGACAAAACTCACTTTTTGATACATTTTATTTGTTTTAAATAAAGGTATGCTCATGCATTAAATGGGAGCAAACATGGAGATAATTAATCTGTGTTGTGAAGTTGCCAACTGTTTCACTGTTCATGAGTTCATTAAAACAGTTTCAACTTTTTTAGTTCAGTGACAAATTTTAAAGAGGAGGCTGCTAATTAGCTTGTGACAATGGTTACATGCCTGATTCATTGAGAGCAATTAAGAAAACAGCTGCTGATATTTGTTAATTGCTCTTTAGCCAGTATTTATTATGCAAGCTGCGTAAATGGAATATTAAAGCAACTGACCATGAGATACAAAAAGAAAAAAGTTGTTTTACTAAGAATCAAATAACTCCAACCGGTTTAGATCTTCAAAATACTTCAGAGATTAATTTGAACACCTTTGGAAACTTCATACACATGACATGATAATTTAGAAAGGTGAGAATTGCTGGAGAAAGAACTTTACAATGGCAACATGGATACTGTTTTACTAAAAATGAGCAAATTAATGATTGAAAATAGTTGCATGCTTAAACATCTCTTTGTAGTGCTTCCAGACCTGAGATCAAATATTCTTACTGTATTTTGCCATACACTGGAAATATATTTTTGGGTTGTAAGTAGTGATCTACTCTGCTGATTGAAAAGTTGTGATGTTGACTGTAAGTTGCAATGACTCACTCTAAAACTCAGAAACCAGGATGACTCTCCCTTGCTATAAAGCAGTTGATACTATCAGTCTATGGAGTGTTAGATGCTGGAAAATTAATTAAAAATACCACAAAAACCTGTCTGCTTGGCATACCTTCTGCTGAGTCCCTCACATATCACAGGAATTTGCTCTGTAGGCACTATTTCTAGGTATGTTGCAAGCTGCACAGGTGGGTGTATACATACGGTCTGTGTCATGATTACCACTAGGTTGCCTGTCTAGTGTTCCTGTCAATTAAGGAAACCTCATTCCCGTCAGCCTGCTTTTTCAGATTTAGGTAAAAAAAAGTCAATGCCAATGTTTCCTTCAGTAACATCTTCAGTCTCACCTGAAAACTTTAAACACTTGTCACTAATCTGCAGGCACAAAATGTTGCACTAAGTATACAAGCAGTAATCCTTACAGCCATACAAAGGCTCAGCAGTGCCACTGCCTGCAGTTTGACAGAAATCGCCAGAAGTCAGAGGGGGTTCTCAGTTGACATTTCTTAACTATTATTTCTATTGTATTCCAACAGGGTCTAACTGTTGATTCAGAGCCTGAGCAGTTTCTACAGTTCATCTTTGCATATTTATTACATGCAACCGACTATTCTTTGTCTACACATTTCCAGAAATCCGAGAAATGTAAAGGTCCGTCACACCATAAGCAGGTGCTCAGCAGATCTCCAGGTGAGTCTAACATGTCACTGAAACCGTATTCTCTCTCACAGACCATGACAAAGTTGGACTTAACAATGAACTTGTTAAAAAGAGAAATGCTTGACTGGGCATGGCTTGGGTTGTTCTATCACTCTGAGTTTGGTGTTCTTTTCACACCTCCTCCATCATATTTTGTGACTGTGCCTGCAGACAAAATGTTTTCCTCAAAGTAGAGCTACTAACTCGCTAGGAATTATTTTGTGCTGAACTTCCCTTCATCACTCTTGAGCTAAAATATCTTGGATATCATGTCATCTTTGAACAATCCCTTTGCTGCTTTGTAAATTAACAGAAAGTCTAGGCAGCAGGACTGCTTTTGGCAGAATTTACCAAAAATCTGACAATGAAGATGAAAGTATAGTTCTTCATGTTAATTCTCATTAGTACTATTAGTTTCATCTTTCTTTGCCTAAAGAACATATTTAGTTGAACATTTCACTCCCATTTGCAAGAAGCTAAAATTTATCTCAAATCTGCCCAGACTTTGCAGAAAGTAATACTTTGACAAGCATGCTCTTGGAGTATCTAACCTTTTTGTCAGTGATAAAATGTGGCTCTTTGACACAAAATCCTTTCCTCCATGCAATTTTCTTGTAAGCTTTACCACTGATACTGGGTACTTGGGAACGTTTGAAAAGTAGCTTGACTTTGTTGCATTCAAACTGTGCTTACTGGAGTTTGATGGAAATCTGCTTAGTATTTCACATATCTACTCTGAAATTCTATCATGCCTATCAGTTTTTGGGTTGTTCAGGGGCTCTATCCCTGTGAGTTTGACCCTGGGTTCAAAGCTAGCTTGGTGTAAATTCATATGCTTTTTATTGTGGGAGTTACAGGCTGCATGATGGATTTTGGGAGTTGCCTTTTACCACGCATTGACCGAAACAGTCATGAAATTTACACCACACTCATTCAGACATGTCTGGTTTCAGACTATCTGGAATGCTCCTCTTTGAGTAGGGCAATGTGTTGACTTGTATCACTTTCTCTTGCAGAATCAGAACACTTCTTGCCCACCCTCTTTATTTATTTAGCGTATGCGATGAAGCACTACTCATCCAGGTAGTTTCTAAGTTAATGGAATAGAGGATTAATGACATCATAGCATATAGAGCATGCCTCCTCCTCAGGCCTGGGGCAACTAATCTACACTCTGTATGTTAATATGACATAACTTACTGAATTTCCTAAAATGCAATTGATTTCTACTCACAGAAGAAAATGTCTGTAAGAAGAGTCCATAATTGTAAGCAGTTCAGCTTTTGCCACGATTTTTTGCTGGGATGTTAAGTCCAGAAGCCACAACACATTTATTTATTCTTAACATCTTCTTGTACATTGTGCATGTATGTGTGTATCTCCATATTAGACTGGAGAAATGCTTACATAAGCCGACTTTGTGCTTCAAACAGCTTTTTTTATTGCTAGCTCTTTGTATTTGCTAAGCAACACAAATTAACCCTCAAGATAGCATTCCCTCAAATAAAACTGCCATTATTTGCAGTTGTGCAACACAGTTCAGGACACTGCACTTGCAGTGTGATTCATCCAGGAAAGGCTCTCTTTCTGCACCAGATCTTTGCAGGTGCATTAACCTTCCCATGTCAATCTGTCTCTAATCAGTCTTGATGTCTAGAAATTTCCGTCTAGTGTTCATGGGTTTTTTTTCACCATGGTAGTCAGAAATCTAAGTACACGCCTGGTCTTATATAGATCAAAATCCTGATAGCTGTTAGGCACATAATAAGTGTTATGCCTCCTTTTGTTAGGTTAAAACACGGGGACCTGAAATGAAAATAAAGCATAAACTTGCCCTTCTAGTGTCTTCGCCAAGTCTGCTCCCTGCTGGCTTTGAACTGAGCTTCTGAGACCAGTGTCTTAGATGTGATCCTTGCCCTCTCAGTCATGCTGCTTCCTAGAGGAGTTTGTGTCACTGAGCTGCTGACAGACAGATTGCTATTTTTTCTTCAACATTGTACTGAGGGTAGAAGTGACATTATGCCGTTTGCACTGGGTTTTCTTTTCCTTCCCCCCACCACCCCATGTTTAAAAATAATTAAATGCAATGCTAGGGACAAATTCTTCATGGGGACTGAACAGCTGTGGTCTAATACCCTTGGATTAATTCTAGCTGGTTTTAAGCACCTTTCTCCATTAGCTAGAAGAGGTGATAAGCGTGAAAAGCCTTCTGAGTTAAGTTTCTTTTTAGCATCTAAAGTTAGCGCTGGTAAACTGAACCACCGAATCCTGCATTAGGCACATTTTAATGGCCAACTATAATCTCAGTACATTATCTTTTCCCGAGACAATTGTGCATTTTTCCCTTTGTTTCAGTCTAGCTATTCTGACAAAGCCAGAACGTCTTCCACCCGCACACTTCCTTATTTGTTGTACGAATTTCTGCCACGGGGACAATTCAAAGAAACAGCGTTACAAACATCGCGGTTGCTTGCTTCCGCCGTGAGCCCCCGTCCCCCCCAGCCCCACACGGCGGCGGTGTCTGTGATGCCCGTTCGTTTATTCTCCTCGTCGTAATTTAGTGCAAACTTTTAAGAACTGACTGAGAAGTAATTGAGAACTTCTTGAGTGACATCTGAAACAAACGTGCTTTCGTTAACGTCCAGAAAAATGTGTGTCTCACGAAGTACCTACGCCGCACCTCCTCAGAACGAGATACACTGGTGAGGAAGCTCTGCCTTTTCTCTTTAAAATCTGTGTTGGAATCCCACTACTGGTGCACAGGGACACGCGGCTCCCGCCGC
>NW_010531705.1:9760-12027 GCF_000687285.1 Phaethon lepturus | reverse complement strand
TAGACATAAGGAAGAAATGTTTCACGATGAGAGTGGTGAAACCCTGTCCCGGGTTGCCCAGAGGGGTGGTGGATGCCCCATCCCTGGGAACATCCCAGGTCAGGCTGGACGGGGCTCTGAGCAACCTGCTCTGGTTGGGGATGTCCCTGCCCATGGCCGGGGTTGGGCTAGATGGGCCTTACAGGTCCCTTCCCACCCAAACCAGTGTGTGATTCTATGTACTAAGGGCACTTGCTGTGCTGGGCAACATGTTTGTAGTGAAGTTGAAAACAGAAGGGGTGGATTTAAGGCTGGGCATGGGGAAGCAAAGTTTGGGTATCGAAGAGGTTTCTAACTGCGTGTCCTGAGCTTTGTTAGAGGTTTTTGCTCAGAAACCTCCCTATGTTCCTCTCCTCCCTGCAGAGGACCTTCAGCCCAGTTCGCAGACGACGTCTGTGTAGAGGTGAATGCTGGCTCCTCGGGTCTGAGACGGGACCTTCAGTCTCAGTGCCTGGCTCTGCTCCTGGGGCTTTGCCAGAGGGACCTGCGTAGTTCTGGTGGGAAACCAGAGCTGTTAGAGGGAAGCAGCGCAGCACGCGGCTAACGGGGAATTGTGGCTGACTGTGAGGCCTTTCTAAGCAAGAAATACTTATTGATTGCCTGGGTTGTAGCAGTGTCAACAATAATGATAGGCCATGTCCTTCTGGAGCTTCCTCCCTCTGTCCTCCCTCCCCCGTACGTGCTCTGTGCCTGTCTAAACGCTGTGTCCCTCCTGTGTCAGCAAACCTGGACGCTGCAGTGAGGATCGAAGTTGATTTCTGTTCCCTGGGTCTTCTGTGGCTCAACCATAAACCTTTCGGTTCCTAGTGACCTGCTGCAGTAATCTTTGCCATGGTGTTCACACATCTCTCTTCCGTTACAAAAAGCACTTCTGGAAGTAGAGGATGAAGTAATGGAACTGGTGAGTGACCGTGAAGTATTTCCTTGTTCTTGTTTGGGCTCAGGACTGAGGTTCTGGAACTGCTTCCCGCTGGCCTCGGAGAAAATCCAGCTGGCTTTGAGAAACACAAGTTCACTGATTCCCTGATGATTCTGACACAGACCCGGGCAGAGCAGCCCACGCACTCTGGTACAGACGGGCTTGCTGCCCATGCAGGAGGACACATGTCCAGTTTTGAGCACAGCGACCAGGCAGTTACTGCAGCAGGGATGCAAGAGAGCCCAGAATCGCTGCTCAGAAGGGCACTGTGATGGTGGTGACACACCAAAGGGTATGGCCTCCAGCGCAAGCTCCAGCAGCTGTCCCTAACACGGGAGCGAGCGGGGTGCCGACAGCTCCGGAGTCCTGCTGCGGGCTGCTCTCCAGGTCTGGGCTGCAGAAGTGCCGGAGCCTCTTGTGGACCTGTGTGATGGTGGCCTTGCTCCCAGGAGGTGTCCTCTGCTCCTGGCACTGGTACCCAGTGGGACAGCTCTGGGAGGAGACGAGCAGGCTGGGCGCTGGCAGGATGGACGAACGAGAGAGTGACAAGGTCTTTGCAGAGTAGTGCCATGTTCTGTCTTTTTCTACCTGAGGGTATGGGGCTCTCGCCAAGATTTCTTACTTGCCTTCGCAAGTAAGAGAGCAGGAGCTGGCACAGGGAAAAGAATCTCAAGGAAGGGTTCGGAAACACAGGATTTAACATGGAGATGAGATGGAAAGAAGCCAGACAAAGAATACAGTTAGGAGCCTTTGTTTGCCTTGTGCCGCACCTAGGTGTTGGTGTACGCAGGCAAGACACACATTGGCACAGAGGGATCTCTTTTTCTTCTCACTGCCACTTGTGGGAGCAGCAGGACTGGCATTTGCGTCTTGAGTGCTTGGCCAGGAGGAGCCCCTGGGAGCCTGTACACTGCTCTGTCCTTACAGGGCCTGGTTTTGGGTGTCGAGAGGTGCTGCCTGCAGCTGCTAGCCTTGTGTGGTGGCAGCGTTGCCCTGTCCCTTCCGGGCTGTTACAGCATCTCCAGCAGCGTTTCATTCCCCTTAGCAGGCTGCCTTTATGAGGGAGCAAAGGGAGCAACAGCATTCCCTTCCCCCTGGATTGTCCCTCTTCCCTTCTGCGGGGAGCTGCGGTTGAGGTCTGCCTCCCTTCATAGCTCTGTGCCCGGAGGGGTGGTGCCGTCTGCGACGAGAAGGATGTGCTGCTTGGTGCCTGGTGCCCTGGCCCGTGTGCGCAGGGACAGCTCTGTCTTCTGGAGCTGTCAGTGCAGAAGGCACTTGTCCCCACAGAGGGTTGCTTACGGCAGGGGGG
>NW_010531705.1:2166-9729 GCF_000687285.1 Phaethon lepturus | reverse complement strand
CAGGAGTGGGGACCCACCCCTGCCTCTCGACCTAGCTTTGGGGACATCTTTTCTGGAATAGTTTGGTGCTGCTGGTTGAGCCAAACTAACCTTTTTCGGAAATGGCCACTGCTTGTCTGGTCTCCTGACAATCTGGCCAGTCCATTGCAATTACTGTGAGAGGAAAGACCCCAGAGGACCCTGGTGATTTTGTCACCCATCTGTCTGGAGGACTTTCTTCTCCTGATGTGAGGTGGTAGCTGGTTTCAAAACCTTCGTGATTGTGCCGAGTTCCCAAATCAGCAGGGCTCTGCGACAGCGGTGCTGTGTGAGGTGTTTTGGTGCGCTTGCACAGTGGGTGATCCTCTTTATGAAACGGTTCCTGAACCAGCCAAAGGCCCTGGTTTCATTTCTGTCTTCAGGAGCTTTGGGGTTCTTTTGCTTTTATTCCACAGCGGCGCCTGGTGCCTCAGAGGACGCTGCTGCCATCGAGGCAGAGAGAAAGGGAGCTGTAGTAGCGGGTCAGCTGTGGTCAGGGCTTTCCACCAGCACTCATGAGTGCGCCAGACGTGCTCATCAGGTCCGTGACCCTGTGTGCCATGTTCGGCATCTCCCTGGTCCTCTGGCGTGGCAGGAGGCAGGGCCAGTCCCAGAAGTCCGGCACGCTCCCTTGGGGACACCAGGACCGTCTGTCCCAGGGCCCTCCAGCGGCTCATGGGCTGTGGCTCTGCCCCCCTTGAGACAGACACCTGAGATCCCCCCGGGCCCTGCAGCGGCTCTTGCCTGCCCGCAGGTTCGGGCTCTCCTCTCCTGTGTCCTGCCTGCACCGGCACTGCGCGAGCAGGTTAGATGGCTTCGGGAGCCCTGTTCTCAGCTTGCCCTTGACTTCTACCCTGCTCCCTTCCGGCAGCTGCTGTCCCTTGCCTGAGGGCGTGGGTGGGTGTTTCTCGGGCCAGTGGGTGCTTGCAGTACTCGAGAGTTATTCCACCCGATTTCCTTACTGTTGCTGCCCTTCTCCCCATCTTTCTTCAGGGAACCTGCGTTGCCTTTTAGGAGTACCCCAGGCTATGGGTGGGTCATCATTGCCTGTCTGCTGTGGGATGGAGGTTTGTCTTTCTGCTTGGAAATTCACTCCCAGCAGCTGGCGGGAGGTAACACAGGCACCCCATGCCGAGCCTGCAGGCTGGTGGAGTGAGCTGCCTAGTCCCCCAGGCCTTGGGAGCCGCTGCTGGGCCTCGCCATGCTGCCGGCGTGCCCGGGCGAGCCCAGCCCTGCCCTCCTGGTGCAGGACCGCCCAGTGTCACGGCTTCACTCTGGTGGCCTTGGTCTGCGGTCGTACACGGGCTCTTCGGTGACACTGGAAAGTGCATTTACCGAGACTTTAGTAAGAGAGCAGGTGAAAGAGGTGGAAAGTCAAAGTTTGCAAGTGAAATGAAGCACAAACTGCAGCTCACCTGTGCTTGGTAACCAGTGCTTCCTTGCTTGTTGCGGCATGTCGCAGCAGAGTTCAGTCAGCGCATGCGTCTTGGAAGCTGAAGCAACAGGCGTTTGCACTTCCTTGTGGAAGCCTTTGTCCCGTAGCCCGCTCAGCTCACGATGCCCTCCATTTCATGGTCTGTACGCTCCTCTGGCTTCTTCCCTGTTCCTGTGCAGATGCTGAGTTGGTGGCTGCTGGTCGTTCGCACTGTTCCTTTCAGAGTCTTTCCCAAATTTCACTACTTGTTCCACCTCATGGCTTTTTATACCAAGAGTTACTGCATCTAACTTCAGCTGAGTTCTTCCCTGCTCTGGCACCCTACGGCTCTATCGATACTCACCCTTTACACGCCAATGGGAAGGATTTGTCCCGCATGTGTTTTACTAAGTTTTCAGCTTCCGCTGTGTTCTTAGATTTCAGTAGCGACCACACATGGCTGTTCTGGTGGATCAGCAAAGTAGCTGCCAGGAGCAAAAATAAGGTATTTGCCCAGACCTGTCGTCTTGTCAGGGTTCTCCCACATCCCCGTGATTTGCTCTGGGTCTCTGGATCCCTACTGAAGTCTCGGAGCAGCCTGCTTCAGTTGAGCGGTGTACTGGCTCAGGATTGCCTGTGTAGCCAGAGGCTGCACCGCTGTCTGCCTTTGGGGGAATTTCTCCTCTGCCCCCCAAGCTCCTGGGATGGTACCAGCCCTCACACTTGCCTTTGTAGCTTGGTGTGAGGCGTTCTTCAGTTCCAGAACCTTTTCTGAGGTTTGGGTGTCTGTGGGATGGCAGCAGACTCAAATGCTTGTGTTCTTTGTCACTCGAGAAAGACTGTAACCTTGACTTGTCTCCAACACTAGGCAATGTGGATGTGGCGCTTTGGGACATGGTTTAGTGGACATGGTGGTGTTGGGTGGACAGTTGGACTTGATGATCTTGAAGGTCTTTTCCAACCTTAATGATTCTGTGATTCTGTGATCCTGCAAACTTAGGGGCTAAGGAAAATGATTCTGTTCGGGCAAAAATTACAAACAAGGTTACAGGGAATATGTAAAATACAAACCACAATTTAGAAAGATTCCTTCCTCGGACCTTTAGTGTCCATCACCTGACATCCATGGGGTTTGTCCCAGCTGCTATGGCAGGAGCTCAAACTCTACAGCCTCCTCTGAACTGAATCCTTCCCATGGTCATAGCCTCATAAATGTGCTGACAAGGTTACTGAAATATGCAGAGCTTAGCCAGGATACTACCTCAGAGTGGTTTCTGGACTGCTGGCAGCCTTGCCTGGCTCACCTTCCTGGATAGCAGGTACTCTGTGTTGCAGCATCGGCCATCTCCTCCCTCACCCTTTGAATCTTTTTCTTTTCTTGACATGGTTCACACATGTGCATCAATTAAATACTGATTGTATACACACTGTTATGCCTGATCCTAAACTTGAGCTGTCTCAGCAAATTCTCTTTGACTTGGTAGCCCTAGCTTTCTGCATCTGTACCTTCGTTGCAGCATTTGCAGAGCAATGCATGCAGTGGTGAATCCATGGGGTTTGCAGGAGCGCTCTCTGTTAAAGGTTCAGAACTCACTGGCAGGGTGGCACATAGCTTTGCTTCTCCATGTCCCTGGTGGTCCTCCCTTCCCTGGGACGTGACAGCAGAACTCCCTCCTTCAGTGCAGGGCTCGTCAGCTGGACAGCCTCCGGAGAAGCTCCCTGGCGACGTTCACTTCTCCGGACGGAGTGCCCGGCCTCTTTTACACGCAGAGAAGTACGAGCAGACCAGGTTCTCACTTGTTCTGCATTTCGGGGCACCAGAAGCTTTCCCATCTCCAGACAGGCTTGGCAGTCCAAGTCCCGTACTTGCAGGGAGGCCACCTGCTCACAGTAAGGCTTTCTTAAAAGCCACAGAGCAGCCGTCCGGCTTCCAGCTCCTCGGTTTGAGCCACGTGTGCTGCCAGGCTGGTGGCAGGTAGGAGCTCAAGCCGATGATTCCCTTTCGGTATGAGGCTTCCTTTCCCCGCTGAGCGAGCGGCAGAGCTGGGGAGGCTGCAGAGGATCTGTTGCTTGGTGCTGCCCCGTCTCCAGCAAGGAGTCTTCCAAACCCACCTGGAGACGGTGGCCTTCAAGGACATATGTCAAGGCCGCGTGCCTCCCCATGGGCTTCACCTTCCTGCTGTGGGAGGGCGTTTTGCTCTGGCTTCAGGCAGTGCTGTGCTGCGGGCAGACCGTTGCGGAGCCGTGCCGGTGCTTGGGGTAGCCCTGGCAAGGTCCCAGGAGCAGCTGTGAGCTCCCCAGGTGCGGCTATGAAGGTCCATCCCGGAGTCTTTCGGAGCAGGGCTCCCCTGCGGCACACCTAGCCGCACTCACTCGAAGTTCCTCGTGCTACCTCAGAGAGGAAGAAGTTGGGCTGATTCTTGGATGGCTCTTTCCTCTCTTAAGGCAAGTTCTCCTTTGTGCGTCTTCTCCCGTTTCTCTCATCAAAAATGAGATGATCCATAGCTTGAGTGCAAGCTGCACCCTTTCTGGGAGACCGGGCCGTGGGTCGCAGCCGCTGCTCTGCCTGCACAGCCTCTTTCACGCTTCGAACGTTTCTTACCTGCTTGTCTCGGAATAAGGCTCAGATCCTGCCGGGCACGGCGTGCGCGTGCAGGTGTTCTCTCACTGAGCACCTCTGGTAGATCCTCATCCCGCATGTGCTTGCACTTTCTGCTCTAAGCAGTAGGTGGAAGTGGAGGAAGTCCCGAAGCCGCTGGATGCCGCGGCTCTGCGAGCACGTGAGCTGAGAGCAGGCAGGCTGCTCCCTGCGAGGGGTGCCGGAGCTCTCCGAGCCTTCTAGGGGCAGCTGCTTCAATGTGGTCTTGAAGTGCTGTTCGAAGCTCAGCAGAACTGCCAAAGAGAGCTCAGGCTGCCACGCGCCTTGTCGTCGTAGGCTGTCCTGGGCTGCAGATCTGAAATGCTCTCCTGCAGGCGTTGCTCCTCGGGATGCCGTGTGGGCTCATTTCCAGGTTGTTGCCTGCAGAGCCTGCGTGAGCGGAAAGTGTGTGAGCAGCGACTTGTCTGAAAGAAATGCGTTGCTGAGATGGCTGCATAGACTGCACACTTAGATCTTCCTCTCCCCCTGAAGTTGAACGAATTGTTAGGGAAGATGCAGCGTGTTGTCCCACGTGTTCCCAGACATGGGCCACTGCAGCCAAGGCCGCAGCGGTCCACAGGCACCAGTGGTGTGTGCCACCCTCGGGGACTGCTCAGATAAACCTCAAAACTAGCCGCAGAGATGTATTTTACATAGAGCCTGGGCTTGGCACCCCGTGGTTCAGGCCATGGGAAAGGCGAAGGCGTGAGTCACAGGCACACACAACCCCTGGTTGTGAGGCAGGGAAGGGACTCGGAGCCAGGCAGGCTCTGAGCTGCTTCACAGCTTCATGTCTGATGGCCTCTGCAGAGAGGAGGGTTCTCGCCGCAGAGCGTCCGAGGGATGGCTGCGCCTGCCCTGTGTTCTGCAGAGGGAGCACGCTGAGGTGTCCCCGGCCGTACCCCTCCAAGAACGAGCCAGCCGCTGCTGCTCAGGGCTGCGTGGTGCATTGCTGCCTCCGCAGGGCTGCTCCAGACCTTTGTCTGGAAGGGCTTCCCTGGCTGCCGGCCGACAGCCCGCAGTCAGGTTTCTGTCCATTCGCTGCTCTTCGCTGTTGATTTCAGAATTTTAACATTTTACCAGTGGAAAAACTAGAGCAGAAAGAAGGGAAACTGCTTTCCCAAGATCCCCCGTTGGGCAGGAGCAGTGCATGGCATAGGATGCCTCCCCTGCCCCAGTCCCGTGCTGCACTTCTTGCCCCCGGTGTACAAGGTGTTTCCACAGCCGTGCCCCTGGGCAGCTGCCTGTCTCTGACTGTCCTGTCTCGTTCTGTCCTAGGCCACCAATGGTGGAGGAGCCTTCAGCGACTACTCCTCCTCTGTGCCCTCCACGCCTAGCATCAGCCAGCGGGAGCTGCGGATTGAGACCATTGCTGCCTCCAACACACCCACTCCCATCCGCAAGCAGTCGAAGCGGCGCTCCAACATATTCACGGTAAGTGACGCTGGGGTCGGAGGAGCTTTGGGATGAGTTTTCTGAGGGTCAGGCAAGGAGAAGGGGCGGGAGAGGGTCGGCAGCAGTCTCGCCCCAAAGGCTTTCGTGCGCTAGTTTCCAGGTGAACCTTGCTGTGCTGGCCAGGGCGGCAGGGGCTGCAGGGGGTGCACGGGGGGGTGTCCCCGCAGGAGTGTGCGTGTGCAGCCGGGAGGGAGGGAGCCTTCTGCGTGCGTAGGGACCGTGGTGCTGAGAGCTGGTTCTGGTGGGTGCGTGGGTGCAAGGGGGAGTGCCTGAGAGCAAGCCATTCCTTGCACACGTAGGAGTGTGCGTGGGGTACGCTCGTGTGTGTGTGTGTGTGTGTGTACGTGTGTGAGCGGAGCTCCCTGATCTTTGCTGGGGAGAGCTGCACTTTGTGCGTGCACAGCACCAGTGACCTCTGCTGTTCCTCTCCTTGGGGCCCTGGCCCCCAAGCGTGGCACGAAGCCCCTGGCGACGGGGCCTCCTGTTTGGTGCCAGCTGTGCTGTGCCAGTGGTGCTGTGCAGAGCCCGGCGCACGGCACTGGGCCCCACTCGCTCCAGTACCCAAACCCCACACCTGTGTGACTCGAGCAGTGCGCCTGGGAGCTGCTGTGGGGCGTGGAGGGCGGGGAGGCGTTAGGGAGCCAGCGAAGCTGTGGGCCCCAGGTGGTGCAGGGTACGTTGCAGCTATTGTCTCTGCTGGTTGAATTGCAGCCTGCCTCTCAGCACGCTCTCTCACCATGCACACACCCGTCCACGCAGCGCGCACACAGTCCTGCCCACACACTTATCCTCGCTGTTAGCGCAGCCCGTGAGTTTTCCCTTGCTGTTAGCTCACCCATGGTCCTAGTCCCCATGTCTAGCATAGATAGCCTCTGTTCCCCGTGTATATGTGCTCCTCTCCCCCCGGTGCCCCTGTAAATGTGCTGGGCTCAGGCCTCTCTCCTCCTCCCCATCTAAATGTGCTTTCCAGCCACCATTGCTCAGTACACCTGTGTCTGCTCTCTGTGGAACTGGCCACCACAAAGCCCGTGTATGTGTTGCACCGTGTTATGCTGTGTGAACAGTCGCCATTGCTCTGGACCCAGACCGCAAAAATTCCCGCGCCCCATCCCTCTCACTGCACTGTTGGCATCCCAGATTCCCCCGATGCCTCATGCTGGGCACGTACCCATCTGCCTCAGCTTCTGACGTCCTGGAGCGTGCCGAACGCTCTGTGCACTCCCCACCGTTTGCCTCTCGTACACCTCCCCGTTCGCTGTGCGCACATGTTCCCAGCCCCTCCCCAGTGCACGTGCTCGCCCCGTGCTGCCTGGCAGGTAGGCTGTCCCCCACCACCCTCCTCCCAGCACACGCCACCCTTTGCAGCAGATCCACTGCTCCTGACGCATGGCTGTTTCCTTACCAGCACTCCCCTCCCCTGTGTGCTCGCGCCTCCCTGAAGATGCCCTGTAGGTCTCCTGTTGTCGGTGGTCGTGCTTACTGTTGCACTTCAGTGCTGATGGATGCTTCTCCTCCCGCCGCGCCGTTTCTCTTGCTCATGCTTGCTGCTGTGCACCAGTGCACGCGGGCACCCATGCGCTGCCACCCATCCTTCTGCTCGCCTGCGCGCCAGCGGGCTCTGGACTCGCCGTCAGCTCATGTTCACGCTCTCTCACTCCTCCTGGAGCCCCATGCTCTGCTTACTTGGTGTGGGCACACGCTCATGCGGGGAGGAGGAGGGCGGCTTGCTGTGGGGCTTACGCTTATTTGCTGTGGACGTCATCATCCGTCTAGGGCTCTCACTTGCTCGCTCATTCTGGGCTCAAGCTTGCTCACTCGCTGTGGGGCTCACCTGCGCTCATCCGGGCTCGTGCTCACTCGCCGCGGTGCTGGGGCTCACGCTCACCTGCTTGCTCTTGTGCTGGTGCACATACATGGCTCACATCAGGTCTTCACCCCGTTTGGTCGTGGCAGCAGCAGCAGCTCCCGACACCTCCTCCCACAGTGGGACAGGGCCAGGGAGAGCAGGGACGGGAAGGGAAAGAAGGGAAGGAAAGGA
>NW_010531705.1:1460-2143 GCF_000687285.1 Phaethon lepturus | reverse complement strand
TGTTTCCCGGGGCGGGCGGTGGGGGCGTACCCAGCCCCCCCCGTCCCCGCGGGGTCCCCCAGGTGGGCACGGGCCTCTCCAAGGTCTGGCGCTGGGCAGGGCCCTGCTCCAGCTCAGCTCCTGGAGCAGGTGCAGCCCCAGTCCTGAGCTGTGCTGGGCTCCTTCGCGTTCAGTCCTCCTCCTCCGCTCCTCCTCCTCCTCCTCCTCTCCTCCTCTCCTGCTCTCGCTCCCCTCCTGCTCCCCTCCTGCTCCCCACGCCGGATTGCACCCCGCTGCCACAGGGGCGGGGGTCTGCGTGCCGGAGACCACCAGGTGGAGACAGACTCTGCCCGAGAGCGCCCACCCTGGCCCCGCTAGCTGGAGCCCACACCCCGACTGCTGCTGCCGCCGGCGCCTGGCTCCGTGGCCTGTCTGTCTGCCTGTCCGCTGGCGCCCATCGCTGACAGACTCGTGTCCGTGTTCTGAGTATAACTTGCCAAACTCTTTATTCTTTCGATATTTGCAGATATGTGCCACTGTTTCCAACTTTTCATCAACAAAAAGGCCTTTCCAACTCCTTCCAAATTAGAAGATCCAGGTGGTTACACACGGCACCTCTGTACAAATTCTCTCACTTTTCATTGCCTCTCCAGGGCCGGATAAGGGATGGGCACTGGGATTGATCTAAGATTAGAGGCTCCCCC
>NW_010531705.1:0-1450 GCF_000687285.1 Phaethon lepturus | reverse complement strand
CCGCCCTCCAGCCAGCATGGGTCCCCCCCTCGGAGACACGCAGGAGCCTTTTAAATCCCCCCAATGTAAAGTCTAGGAAGCGCTGAGACGGCCTGCGCCTGCACTTTAAGCTGGGACATTTCTGGGCCTGCTGGATGCTGTCTAGGCACTTTCCATGCTCGGGGATGCCAGGCGGACGACCCTCATGGGATGGGAAGACCTGCAGACCCACCGGGACCGGGCGACAGCAGCGAGTGGAGCTGGATGGGCCAAAAGACGCTTTGCTGCTGCCTGCAGGAGCTGCTGTTAGCGCCTGCCGCTAGCACTCAGCTCCTTCCTCCCTACTGCACCTCCTGCAGCCTGCATGGACTCCTGCTCCTCCTCCTCTTCCTCCTCGCAGCAGAGCAGCCATCTGTGTCTCTTTAGTTTTCTTCTCTTTCAATCTCTTTGTTTTGTTCTGGGCCCCAAAGCAAGTGAATCGGTGTCCCAGGCGCGTGGGGCTCGTGTCCCTTTCTGATCCAAAGCACATGGGGTGCTCCCGGACTGAGGGGGTGTGTAGGACGCTCCAGAGAGACGCTGCCGCTGCCCTTCTGCCATTGTTGTGATTCTGAATGTATTGATTGTGCTCCATGCCGTGTATGACTTGATATTTTCCTCTGTCCTAAGCACTTTGAATGAGTTCTGCTCAACAGACTGTATATTTCATATTGTATTTATTGGAGTTTGCTCTCACCGCAGCCGCCCTCGGGGGCTGGCGGGTTTTGCTCTCAACTCTCTAGACGTGTGATAGATATTTATTGTCCATGCTCTTTTGTAAGGGGCTGGTATCTCTGCCCGGTGACCTGTGCTACTTTGTATGGTGCAAGTGTGTTAACAGAATAAATCTGTTGGATTAGTAGAGGTGTGAGTTCCTTCACTGCCTTAGCCTCTCCTGCTTCCATCCATGCTCCACCTGCATCCCATGCCATTTCTGTCTGTCGCCATGTCCTGTGTGCCCCTGCGGGAGGGGGGTCAGAGGTAGCCCTGTTCTGCTAGGACAGCTCTGCCTGCAGTTGTGGGGGGAGAGGACAGCTTGCTGGGGGTCAGGTGGTGGGGAGGCGGGGGCTGGAGTGTCCCTAGAGGGGACGGGCGAGATGCTGGCTGCTCCATGCGCTGGGAGACCTGGTCCGGGGGAGAGTGGTTTGTTCTGGTCTGGCAGCCCGCTGGGGATGGTGGGGCCGTGCGTTTCCGACTCCTGTGCCCCTGTCTCTAACAGGCCTGTGTTTCTTCTCTTCCAGTCTCGAAAGGGTGCGGACCCAGAGCGGGAGAAGAAGGTGCCGGAGTGTAAAGCGGACAGTATTGGCAGCGGGCGGGCCATTCCCATGAAACAGGTTTGATTCTCCTCCCTTCAGCCCCATGCGAGAACAGGCTCCCTGGGGAGGTGCCACGAGGCTTTACTGTGTGGACCAGGGTGCCTTTGCTCAGCATGAGG
>NW_010531704.1:833-1057 GCF_000687285.1 Phaethon lepturus | reverse complement strand
CCGCTGAATTAGCCAGTGCCCCGGTGCTAAGGCAGCTCCCAGAGTCCCCGGCAGGCGTTTGGGGAGGCACAGCTTGGTCAGCTCTTCCTGCAGAGCCCGTCCCCTTTCCCCAAAAGGAGAAGAGCTGCTCCAGATTTAATCTGGAGTCCTTGAAACCCCAGACACGCTGCCGGCATTGGCAAGTTGGAACAGGACGAGGGGTGGCCCGGGCACGGGGCCTCCGC
>NW_010531704.1:0-762 GCF_000687285.1 Phaethon lepturus | reverse complement strand
CACCACTGCACCCAAGGTGGGATGCTGCACCCCTGACCCTGCTCCTGCCACCCCGGCTGGGTTTGGGGACGGGTGCTCCCTGGCACTTGTCCAAGGGACGCTGGGTTGTCCCCTCCCCTGTGCATGTCCCAAAGGGCTGGATGGCTTCCCTTGCTCATGGGGAATTCCCACAGAGGAAAAGGCTCCATCTGCCCCTCTCCACTTCACTGCTTCCCAGGGGCGTGGGGAAAACCTGCTTTTCCAGAGCCGTGGGGCCGGTTCCACTCCCAGCCCAGGAGCCAGGAGGATGGGCTCCGGGCTGGAAGGGAGCAGGATTGCGACCACAGCCCCAGCGCTTAGAGGTGACCCTGAGCGCAGGGCGCCTGCTCCGCTCCTGGGTTGGGCGACCACGGCCATGGCGGGGTGGGGGGTGCCTGCTCCGAGCGGTGAATGCCACGTGTCCCAGCAGAAACAGGACCGCAAGAACAGCGTCCCGGTCTCGCTGCCCGTCCGCGCGGGGCTTGGAGCTGCCCGGGAGACTTGGCTAGAAAATCACCGCGTTGCTCTGGGGGGGGGGGGCGACCCCCCCGGGCCACCTCTCCCTCTGGGGATGGTCCCTGCCCTGGGTCTGACCCACATCCCTGGAGCACGGCCGTCCCCCGGCCCGGCTTCTCCCGCAGGTACGAGGTGGTGTGCCCGGCGTGCGTGCAAAGATGGAGGCACGCTCCCAACCTCTGCCTGCGGGGTTAATAACGCTGAGTTTTGAGCAACTGGTTTCAGTTT
>NW_010531703.1:1231-1597 GCF_000687285.1 Phaethon lepturus | reverse complement strand
GTTCTTTGCGCCAGCTCGGAAACTAGAAAATCAGCACAGCCGCTCGGATTCTCGCGTAACCGGTAGAGTGATGCAGATAGGGAAATGTAACAAAAATAATTATCCTTTTGATCTGGCGTAATCTCTAAATCTCCTCCCCACCTTCTGAACCCTGTGGAACCACCTCTCTGCTCCCTCCCGGGTTTCTACCTCTCTGGCGTCCTCCTGCTTCGCCACGTGTCTGCTCCGAGCTCTGCAACCACCCGGGACACACAAGGAGCCATCATTTGGCTGTGCCTTGTCCTAGTTTTTTTTTGTGCCGCTTTTTTCCCTTTGTATGGACACCTTCATTTCACCAAAATCGCCATTTATGTGCACAAAAGACCC
>NW_010531703.1:420-1115 GCF_000687285.1 Phaethon lepturus | reverse complement strand
CTGCCACCTTGTGGGAGCTGGGGGATGCGGCAGGACCCCCCGCCCAAGCCCCTCACCCTGTGTGCAGGCCGGGTTTAGGGGCGTCTCCGCGCCGGGTTTTGGGAGACGCGCCTTCCGTGGAGGCAAAGCGCGAGCCCAAGGATAGAGACGGGCAGCGCTGCACCTCGCCTTCCTTTAGACCGAGCCTCCCCAGCCGCCTGCCGGAGCGGGGTTTGGCACTCGGAAAGGAGGAGGGATAGTTTTAGCCGCCGAAGGAGTAGTTACAAGACACCCCGTCCTTAAAGAAAAACACCTAAGGGAGGGGAGAGAGAAGTGAAGAGAGGCGAACCGTGGGGCTGGGCGGTGGGAGTGCCATCCATCACGTCTGCTTTCTCCCGACGGGAATTTCCACCCTCTCCCTCCCGCCTGTGCGCAGGCGCCCCGTGCCCCGTCCCCTCTTCCCGGGTCAACGGTCCATCTTCTCTTCCCTCGCCGCTGCTCCGAGAAAAACACCTAAGGGAGGGGAGAGAGAAGTGAAGAGAGGCGAACCGTGGGGCTGGGCGGTGGGAGTGCCATCCATCACGTCTGCTTTCTCCCGACGGGAATTTCCACCCTCTCCCTCCCGCCTGTGCGCAGGCGCCCCGTGCCCCGTCCCCTCTTCCCGGGTCAACGGTCCATCTTCTCTTCCCTCGCCGCTGCTCCGCAGGGCTGTCGCT
>NW_010531703.1:0-220 GCF_000687285.1 Phaethon lepturus | reverse complement strand
TCCTCGCCGCCTGCGAGCGGCTCCGGTGACCGGGGTGGGGGGGAAAAAAGGCAAGAAAAAAAGAGATGCGGGAAAAAAACCGATGAACTGACTGATGCTATAAATAGCTCTGAGCTGTTAAATGGAATACTTTTCATGGCTGTGTTGGGAAACATCCGTGGGGTTCATTTAATGTCCCGGGGGTACCCCCAAAGCGGCACCCCCCGTGGCGCTGGCGGCA
>NW_010531702.1:7474-26100 GCF_000687285.1 Phaethon lepturus | reverse complement strand
GGATGCTCCCTCCCGGTGGCTGAACACCCAGAGGGATGAACCTAACTCTCGGCTGACTTACAGCTAACTAGGTAACTAGTCTAATGAACAACCAGCCTCAACTCGGTTACCTCTCACTCTACGACGACGGGGTGAGCCCTGACGGTGACTTCATACCCTGTTTTTTCTATTCAGTGTTGTCTGTAGCTGGGTAGAAAGCAGTGCTGGGCATACCCAGAGTGTAGGGCACCCCGCCGGGAAGGGGAGATGCTGTATCCTGGCGTCTCTTCACATATACCTTTATTTTTCATCAGTATCAGTGGATAATCAGCGCATCAGCTACCTCACGGTGTAAGGGAAAGGCAAGAGGAACTTTGCTTCTGAAACGGGGCAGACGAAGCATCACGCACGGCTTCCTTCCGTCTTGGGGCTCTGTTACCAGACAGATGCTGCTGTGGGATGACTGCAGCCTTGGGGATAGTTCAGCCAGGAGGTAGCCTACGCAAGCTTTAGCTGCACTTCACCACGTCAAAAATTCTATCAAATCGTACCAAAACTTTTGACATAATGCTAAAACCATCTGGTGTTATAAACCAGCAAAATCTTGCAGCACAGCAAGGGTTCCAGGGTCTGGGTGGGTCTGGCTCTCCCGGACAGGGTCTGATTAGGAGAAACTTGGGACTTTCTTCAAATAATCAGAGTGGTTTTTGTAACAGGTAGCTCAAAGTGAAGCACAAGCAAGTTTTCAACAACCTAAGGGGAAAAAGATCACATTGTTAGTAACTGTTTCTCGTCCTTGATGATCCAGTTGCCATGTAGCAATTTAAACTATGACTGCAGGCAGGTATTGCTAATTTCTTCAAAGTCTGAAGTCAGTAATTTTTTTTTTTCCAGCCTGCTTGTTGGTAAGACTGTGCTGATGAGCAAAAATGACATTCTTTTGTATTCTTACCCACTACTTCTCTACTGATTGACCCCAAAAGACATTTCCAGCCCTTTGCCTATGACTGATGCAGGACCGTTGGTGTACCAAGATCCGAATCGTTCTGCTCGCTCTTTCAGCACATTGGCATGCTTGCTGTCTTCCAGCCCTTCAGCATTTTTCCAGTTATTTTTCCAATTTAACATCCCCTTTAGTTACTAAGGAATGGTGAGCGTGGTACAGAGGTTCCTCAAGTCACCTCAGGTCCAGCAGAGCTTCTTAGTGCTGGTTTTGCAATGCTACCCTATATTGTACTCCCTAGTATCTGTTGCACCTGAGTTTTCTGTGAAGAAGAGCGGCCCGACTCTGTTGTTAAAAGCTCTTCCAGGCTCCGTGGCAAGCGAAAAGCAATGACTAATAATCCAACACAAATTGAAAAAAGGAGAAATTGCTTCTGAGCTCATAGCTGTTGTGCAAACAGGAGTCATAAACATCAGGAACTTTCCAGGTTATGGTTTGTAACTCGTCTTTGCAGTTAAATCTTGCTTTCTCCTGCCAGAAGTCCAGACATTGTAGGACAGCAGAATAATCGAGCTGCTTCCTGCATGGATGTCCTGCATACATCTTTTCTGTGCTGTTCTTCTAGCAACAGTCCGCTTTATACTTGTCTTGTGGAGTCACTCCTGCTTCTTTTCACCTTTTTGTCATTAAATTATCAGTTCACTTTTTCAGTTTCTAGTCTTTCCGCTTCTTTTGTTGCTGACAAAGGAGTCTCTGTTTTCTCGGATGCTGTGTAGGGCTAAGTTGTGGTTCCAGACCATGGGCTCTAGTGGGGCTACCCACTCTTGCTACACTTCTCTGCACTAGCTGGAAGGAAAACATAGCATATCTGAGACAGGTGAAAGCATTTTTTCTGCTGTCATCTGTAACAGCTTTCTGACATGAACACATCCCCAGACCACAGCATATCATACTCCCTCTCCGGATTGCCACCAGAATACCCTCTTTGCTCTTTTTTTACTCGATTTAGGTCTAGATCCATTCAAAGACTGGCAAAACCTGCAAGTTTCCCTTAGCTGTGGTTTTGGGGTACTGTTTCACGCAGACATCAACACTTGCTTTTAAAGTCTGTAATGATTTTTCCCCTTTTGTTAGCATCAATCAGAAATCCCCTGTTCAGAGAGAAGTCTCTCCTCACATGTGTCGTTGGTTTAGTCTCCCAACTTTTCTGTCCACCTTGGAGCATATCTCCAGGAACGGGGCGTCAGTCACTGTTTTTGAATCACATATTTTTTGTTTTCCGTTTTTGATTTTTGTAGATGAATATCTGCAACAAACCTCCTAATAAGACAGCTCCAGAGAATTTGGGCGAAGCTGTTCCTGAGGTGCAGGTCCAACACGCTCGAAGGAATGGCTGGAGCTGGCCTCTGCACCTTTTCCAGATTATTGCCTGGTTGCTGTACCTCTTCTTTGCGCTGGTTGGCTTTGGAATCCTGGTTCCTCTCCTGCCTCGCCACTGGCTGCCCGCTGGCTATATCGTATCCTTTGGTCAAGAGAAGAACATGGACTATAACAGACTATCAGTGGGATTTTTTTTAAATAGTTGTTAGGTAGCGTAGAAAGCATAGGAGAAAGCGGCTGAGCCAGAATCTTTTTCTGAACTATAAGCGTAATCTTTATTTTCTTCTGTCTATAAAAAACAGTTATTTTGAGATCCTTTCTGCCCCTCCACTTTAGGCAGGTCACTAACGTTCTGCTTGTCTCCTTCATCACTCTCTGTTAAGGTTACTATCTCTACCTCCGAGGCTCTTCTGCTGTCTACTTCTGCCTATGTGTCTCATTTGCCTTATATCATTCTCCTACAAGTGTGCTGCAGGGTTTGGGAAGTTGTACCAAAAAAGCCCCTACTGAAACATCCTTGCTGCAATGGGCAGCCACACCTCCCTGCGCTGACCGAGTGAGTCTCGAAAGGCAGCTTTATATGTTTGTGATTATACGGTGTGGTTGCTTGTAATAGCTGGCAGTTAATCTTCTCCCATAGTTCTCCCCTGTCCTCTGCCGAAAACCTGCGAGTGAAAGACAAGGCGGTGTAGTGTGAACCTCAGAGGAGAGGTCTGTCATGGGACAGTCTTGAGCAGCAGTTTAACAGACGTCTAACTCTGTGTGTGAGCAGTGTCAGAAGATGAGGTGCTTATACTGTGGAGGCCTCTTGTCTTGCATGCTGCCCAGCAAAGCCTAACTCAGCCCAGCCCCATGTGTTTTCCACCTCCTCTCCTCGACCCACCTCCCTAGAGCTCTGTGTGCTTGCTGCTCCTGCAGCTGGGAAGGAGAGCGACTCGAGATGGGGTGTGCTGAGGAGCAAGCCCAGTGCTCCCAGTGCCCAGAGAAAGGACTTCCCCAAAGCCAGACCCTGGCTCCTGGTGGACTAGATTGTCTGCGAAGTTGCAAACTGGACGAGGGTATCCTGACATTTGAATTTAGTACTTAACAGGCTGGTGAGGGTTTAGGTGAGGGTTTATAATTTGTGAGCAAGTGTTTGCTTTTGTCATCTCTCCAGTAACATCTTCCTGGTGAAAATAAAATTGCTTAAGTGTCTCAGTGCCACTTAGTGCTTTCTTAGCAGAACCAGATAACCAAGAAATATTGGAGAGAGAAGCTCAGCAAAAGTTCTGAAGAGGTGGGATATGCACTTACACCACTTATACTTCCGATTTATGTTATGTCCACGGGACCTGTGATAAGTTTGGGGTGCTTTTGCTAATCATCGTTTTAGTTACACCTGTGTGATTTAGGCATTAATATCATGAGCTCACAGTGGTCTTACGTCTACTTATCTTACCCAAATCCTTGGTATCATCACAGTTCAAACCTCACGAATTTGTCTACCGAATATCTTCATAATTCGATCTAAAGTCGCCCTAATTCAACAGATTAATGTACTCCAAAGTTTTACTACCAGTTAATAAAGCACTAATGTCTCTTTTGTGTCAAAGGCAAGTCCCTTTCCATTCTGCTACACCAGTCATCAGAGCTCCAGGCAGCTAGACCTCTCAAAGACCTCCTTTTTTTCCTTACTACACTGCTCTGTTTTCTGTAGACATCAGTATGATCAACGATGTGCACATCCGGGTGCATAACAAATAAACGTGAAGATTAATTTTTGCACGCATGCTCGTTTAATCACAGTATATTGAGAAACAAACTCTGCAGCACAGTGGTACTCCAGGCGTACAGGGTTGCTGCTTTGTTTTCTTTCCAAACATCGGCAGTTACTTCAGTCTGATCAAAAGCATTTCTAAAGCTCTTGACTTGCGTTTAGAAGTAAGAATCCAAGCAGATAATACTTCAAGAAACAATGACAAATCCTAGATACTGTCTGTAAATGATGTAGGAGCCTACCTTAAAGGGGTGATCCTCTTGCTTGGGATTCTGAGTAAGGAAAAGGAAAGCAAGGGGATCAGTATTAGTTCCTTGGTACGTCTTTTTTTCTTTGCTTTTTTGGAAGTTTGGTCTTGTGAAGGCACGTGTGCACGGCCTTCACTGACTGCTCCTTTCCAAGGAGCCTGTACGGACTGAGAAACATGGACCTATGTCAACAGTCTGCATGTGGGGTCAGATTCTGGTAAGTAAAGGCAATTTTTAAAAACTCCTGTGCTAGGAAGGACGTTTCTGTGAAGCAGAGTAGTACCTAATAAGGAGGGTTGTTCCTGTAGATGTAGTTGTCTTTCTTCCAGAGGATATTTATTACAGCGCAAGCGTCTCCGTTAATAAAGCTCAGATAAATGTGCTGCCATCAGTTATGTAGTGATTTCTAATTCTAAGCCATATATTTCTCATCTGTGTGGGTTATGTGTATTAAGGATAAAAATATATGCATTAAATCACTCATACAATCCTTAACTGTGTAATTCAGTGTCCAGGAGTGTGCTTTATCTACCATTTAGTCGTTCATCTTACTGCAGTCTCCATTGATCCTGCGGATGCAAATGTGCGAGAAAAAAACTATTTAGGGCCTCTGGCCACCTTCAATCGTAATCAACATGCGCATGTCATCGAAAACCATCATTGCCATGTCTGTGATGTAGATGTGTAAGTATGTTCTCTTTTCCTTCTGCTACTCTGTCTTCTTCACTTACACTTCACTGTTAGTCTTTAACGTTAGACTATAATATTGATATTGAGCCCCTGAAGTTCTACAGCACGAGTTCAACTTCATCCCGTGGCAGGGTTCAGGTCATTGGGTAGGTGCCCGCTGTCAGATGTGCTCATGGTTCTGTGTTTTATTTAATTGCTCACGTGTTGTGTGGATAACTGTTCTGTGTTATCTCGATGTTGGTGTTTGTTTGACCCAACAAGCTGTAGCGTGTGCATGTGTGCTTGTATCTGGCTAGAAGCTCATACAATAGCAGGAAATGCTTGCAGGGCAGACGTTAAGGTCAAGCTTTGTAGAATTGCTAGAGGGTTTCAAATAAGAAATCGATGATCTCCAAATGAGAAATCATGCAGTGCATTGAAAAGGCAAATTCTGCAGTGTTTGGGATTGTGGTCCAACGATGGCCAATATGTTTGGGTGTTGAAGTATTCCTGGTGGAGAAGATTTTCTATTACTGGAATCTCTACTGCTGTATCCCCTTGTATTTGTGTCGCTGGAAGGTCATGGTAATGAACTGGTGCTGCCATGCTAACGCCACCCTTTCTTTGGCAGGAGTGCCAAGTCGAAGCACTGTGGAACTTGCAACAAGTGTGTGTGTGGCTTTGATCACCACTGCAAATGGCTCAACAACTGTGTGGGAGAGAGGAATTACTGGTAAGAGCCTGGCATTGTGACAGGAGCACAAGACTGCGTCAATAACGTCACCCGTTCTCTTCCCAAGGTTCTCCTGCATCTCAGTGCAGTCTGTGCTCAGCCACACAGAACCGCTTTTCTTTCAGACCCCGGCTGAATAAAATCAGTCATGAGAAAACTAGACTGAAAACGCAAGCATGATTACGAGATTCGGATAACCAGGGATAAAACTACACTTAGAATTTTGTTGCTGAACATCTGCGAGTGAAAACAGAGGACATAATCTTATTATTCGGTATTAGGAAAAGCTTATGGGATGTTAATTGGGTGTCATTAATGCTTCTGAGAGCTGGAGTGGGAATAGAACCTTGATTGTGCTGTTCCTGTCTCTGAAACAACCGGCTTCCAGATTGCGTGCTTCCCCTACGGGGTTAGCCAGTTGGCAGGAGTTACAGTAGCATATAGGCACCTCTAATCTGTGCCAGGTTTAAGATAAAGAATGTGGAGGCTATTGCTGATTATTGCTTCTCTGTTTACTTTCCTGCACTAAAACTACCCGGAAAGTCAAGAGTTGTTCCTGCTGGGTGCCACGTTGCACCGCCTTCAGATTTTGTGCAGGGAGCTCTATGTCTGTCTTAGATGTACTTGACTCTTTTGTAACCACGGTTGCTCTAAAGGGTCACAGTTCCCAGCGTCTGTCATAAGTGCAAGAAAGCCTCACAGTGATTTGGGATAGCTGTCTGTATTTCTGTCTTTATTAGAGGCTGGGATTTTGAATTGTATGTGTGATGTTATTGAAGCCACTCAGACTTCTCACCTTTTTGGCAGGCTCTTTTTGAATAGCGTGCTGTCTGCCATTCTGGGCCTTGGGCTTCTGCTGCTCGTCGCTTGCTACGTCTTTGTGGAGATCTTCATTGACCCCATGACGCTTCGCTCCGACCGGCGCTTTGATGGTACTAGCAGTGCTTCAGTTGAGCGTGCTGTAAATCAGCCAGCATATCTCCGTATGGGATTGGATTTTGTGGGCTCTCCCGCTGAGTAGGAACCCCATTCCTTACTCCTTTGATTTTATACTTCTGCAAGAGTCTCTCTGCTCAGCTGGATGGAACATCTTTCCTTCCAGAGCTGACTAACTGCTTTTCCTAAAAGGTCTTGCAGACACAAGATTTCTTAGGCCTCCAGCACACAATGGCTCTGGCGGCTGCTTTTGAGTTAACAGTATTTCCAGCTGTAAAGTTTAGTTAGAGATATTTCATACCTGGACAAGCTACTTACCTCCAACTCTTGTTGTTTTACAGCTCTAAAGAATGACACAGACCGCTGGTTTGTGTTTCTTCCTGCAGCTCCTGTTGAGACTCAGACATCTGCGATTTTGGTCACGACAGGGATTTTTATTCTTCTGAGCCTCATGACCGTGATCCTGCTAGGCCACCTCTTGACCTTTCACATCTATCTTAGTACGTATTATGTTCCTGTCATCTGCATCCCCATTTCATTTTCTCTTAGCTTCTTTTACTCATTCTGCATTTGCTCTGTGTTCACCCGTGTCACAAATATACACACATTGTGCAAGATTGCCATTGAAAAGGTAGAAAATTTGGCTTTCACATTATGCTTCTGATTTTCCCCCAGCACCAGCTAGGCTTACCAACGCAACGCGGGGCTTGCGTTGGGCCTGTGCATTCATGTGTCTAAACTGGTTTAATTCCAGCTCAGTGTCAGCGATGGCAGATTCGGATTGGTTCCACATAGGGGCTTTTGTGAGTCTCTTCACTGTGCTCCCCAGTACGTCAGTTGTGTGACAGAGCCTGTTTCTCCATTACCCCAGAGAAATGCAGATGGTATTGATCTAAATTTCTAATAGGAGGCCTGACGTCCAGGTGAGGTCCCTTTATGGAAGTTGTACTGTATCGGCACAAAATGACTTGTGGAATTCAGAGGAAGACGTTTTCAGAGAGGCTTCTCATGAGATCTGACTTGTTGCCCTGTCAAGAAGGGATCTTCATGTTTGTTTATTACAGATGGGCATCAAAACGCTTTTTTCAGCCATCGTCTAAAATGAAGCCAATGCTATTTGACTGGCTGACGTAAGTCATGATGAAAAAAGATCTTACACTTGCAGTAGTCGGTGGTGCCAAAGCTAGGGAAGAAGGGACGCGGTGGGAGAGGGATGAGGACAGCGGTTACAGAGGATCCTTGGATGGACTTTTAGGTTGTCAGTTAACAGCAATGCGGATGCCAACACAAACTAGGTCAGCACAAACAAGTGCAGTTCCAGAAGCAAAATAGTTGTGCTGCTGAAGTGTAGCGTTTGAAGACTGAGTGTTCCTCGCCTGGCATTAACGTTACAGCCAGTGAGGTCACTGACCGTCATTTTCCTTTTACAGCCTCTTTGAGCTTAACTTAAATTTGGTCACGCTGCAATTTTGCTTTCTTAGTGGAATTGAAAGTTGACTTTGCTGGGTTAATGGCGATGCCTGGAGATTTCAAAGGTCGAGCTAGCACTGTAGAAGTACTAAAAGCATAATGAAGCTGGGGCCGCTCCGGGAAGGTTTCCTTTGGATGAAAAAGGATTATTCGATTTAGTACTGAGCTTACTTACCCTGGTTTTGTGTACAACTTCCACAAGAGGGTGCTCCCTCCTTGGGATAAAGACATGCTTTCTCTTGTCAAACAGAAACGTGCATGTGTCAACACTAGTTCTGCTCTGGGTTTCGGGGGAATTTTCTGTTGCTGTTGTCTTGGGGTGATTTTTTTCCTCTTTCAGAATAAATTTGCAGCCAAATTAACTTTTTTTTCTCGCCCAATTTTAAATCTTTATGACTTACATGGAAACAGAATTGAATTATTGTTCATTTTTGTTAACATTTTATTACGTTAAAATCTGCTACCCTATTGAAACTGGTTCCAAGTTGTGCAGAAGTGTGGTGTGTAAGTCCTTGCTTAAAAGGAGCGACATTGCCATTTTGTGTGTCACACATGACTGTGCATTACCCTTACAACTGGGATTCAGGAGGATAGACAAAGTTTCTCTGGTCTAAATTCCTCTTATTTCATGCATGTAACTGTCAATAAGTCTCATCTGAATGCTTTAAGGTAGATGGCATTGGATTGAACTCCTCTCTTTTGGGACTAGAAATACAGTTTACCAATTAAAACGTAATTACTGTTCATGAGTGTTTCTTTGTGAACTTTTTTTTTTTTCATAATTAAATTAGAGGAAGAAAATAGCACCCCTGTGAGTGGTGTTGCCTTTAAATTTCACATTTTAAAAACTGTCTTAAATCAGGTATGACTAAAAATTTTAGAGTCTAGCTTTGTTACAAGCACAGTCAAATTTTCAGAATTACTGTCCTGATTTTAATTACTCATGGCTATTACTCAAAAGGAAGGAAGTAGGTTATTCTCAAAATAGCAGGTCTTCAAAATTACCTGTCTTGATTCAGCCTCAGTTTTAGAGGCATTTGGTGAAGTGTGGCACTTCAGAAGCTTGGAGGGAGGATTTTTTTTTTCCTTCAATATTGAGAGGCCAATAGTAAGCATAATAAAAACAAAAAATTAGTAGGAAATACAAGAAGGGAATATAGGAAAAGATATGGGACTTTTCACAAGGTACGATTATATGTTGCACAGTATGTGCTGCAGTGTTATCTGGCCAGACAAATGCAGTATTTTTTCACTAAATAGCTCTATTAAAATATTTTAAATGACACATGATTACGTATTCAGAACCAACGAACCCTAAAGGAAAAATGGTTTATAGCCCTTTGCTGATGAAGCAATATTCTGTTTCTCAAATAAAGCAGAAAGTACCATTCTAGGAGCATTTTCCAGCATGCTGCACTGTCCTTGTTAAGTGCATTCACTAATCACTTGGCTGCAGACTCACATTTTTTATGCCCTGTCTTCTTGGCCAAATGGATCTTGAATTCTTATTTCTCCATAAGCTCATCGCTTTAACAGGAGGGGCAACTTCTCCTCTGCTCTCCCCAACTTCCCTGTGAAGTCGTCCTGTGTTTAGGGCATGGTTCTGAGAGGTAAGATATTACTGGCATGAATGTCTTCAGGCAGAGGAAGGATTTAATCTGGATGTCCCATATCCTGGGTATCTGCTACTGTACTATGCTACTGTAAAAAGGAGGAATGTCTACCAGGCTGTGCACTAAAAACCTTCAGCATCCATTTCCAGGTGGTGTGCTCTAAAATACTTACCGTAACAGGGTGATTATGGGAGGAATGTCTGAGTTTGGGGTCCTCATAACATTCTGGGTCTCGTGAAGAAACCAAGCTGCTCAGAAACGTCACGTGCTTTTGGTCACTCGTGGAAGCAGATGTGTTTGTGTGTGTAGGTCCTTAAGAGCATGTAAAATCGGGCACATGTAAACTCTGAACACGTCTATTTGGCACCAGGCAAGTTGGATGTTTGATGCTCACTGTTTTGGACATGAAGTGTCTCAGTCTCCTCTATGGGACAGGTCAACACGCTGAATTTTTCTCCATGTAGCATCACATACCTTCTGACTACTCACTGAGATTTCTGTACGGTGCAGTTCTTACCCGTGTTGGGTATGAATAGTGGATTTGCTCTGAAATGAGCTGAAAAAATCGCTACAGTATAGAAGGGCTGTACCATATATATGAGACTTTAGAAGAATAGTGGGACTATAAGTGTTGTGATGATGACAATAAAGGATATAGTAAGATATAAAGTGCAAAGGTACTTTGGTAGTACCTTTTTTGAACCTTTTGAACAGTTTTTGAACAGTTTTTGAACCTTTGGTACAAAGATTCAGTCTGGAGAAGAGGAGGCTGAGGGGAGACCTCATTGCTTTCTATCTGAAAGGGAGTTGTGGTGAGGTGGGTGTTGGTCTCTTCTCTCAAGTAACCAGCGACAGGATGAGAGGAAATGGTCTCAAGTTGCACCAGGGGAGGTTTCCATTGGATATTAGTAAAAATTTCTGTACGGAGAGAGTGGTCAAGCATTGGAACAGGCTGCCCAGGGAGGTGGTGGAGTCACCATATCTGGAAGTGTTCAAAAAACGTGTGGATGTGGCACTTCAGGACACGGTTTAGGTGGCGTTGGGTTAATGGTTGAACTTGATCTTGAAGATCCTTTCCAACCTTAGTGATTCTGTGATTTTGGCTTACAGTAACCAATCTTTTCATGTCTATTAACTACAGATTAGTTAATTATAGATAGCTATTTGATTGTATTTTTTCAAGTTTTTCAGGTTGTTTGTTTAAGTGGAATCAGACTGTCTGTATAAATGTAATCAGAGAGTGGCCTTCCCTGCGCTGACAGCTCTCTTTCATTCCTCCCAGTGTGGAACAAATTGACTACATACGAGTACATCCTGCAGCAGCGTCCCCAGCAAGAGGTGAAAGAAGTAGACAAACAACTGGACTCTTGTCCCTCCCAAGGGAGACCCCACCAGGTACCCGTCATGCTTTCAGTGCATTTCTGAAAACAGCCTCGCTTGTCCACTGTGTAGAGTTTGCTTCACTTTTGGGAGCTCCAAATTATAGAGGCAGTTGCTAGAGATAAGACTTCAGTGGAGTTGAGTCGGATGTGAGAGAGTAGCCTGTAATTCGATGAACGCTTTAGGCATCGGCAAGTACTGCTTTCAAAGGAATCAATCCCACCCACTCTCTTCCTCCACCACTTGTTTTGGGCCCTGCACTATCTATTCTCTTCTGCCAGCGCAGCTGTTCGTTACAGTCATGCAGTGAAGAGGGTGGGGGAACTCATCTGGGTAAGAATAAACTTTATGGAAAAAAATAATTGAGCTCGTGTTTAGCTGGCCCAGCTCCCTCTCATTCGGTTCACCCAGCAGTCACATAAACGCCTGCGTCAGCGCGAACGGGGATGACTGGAGAGCGGGAAGGGGCCTGTCACTGGAAAGGATGGGACCATCTGTTTGGGTGACATCTTGCTGGCTTACGTGAGCGGTATTGCAGGTCATGACTGAAAGTGAGACAGGCTCTAGGGCTAGTGAAACTGGGGCTAATACCAATTGTTTAACCATCTTGAAAAGGAAAAGGACCCCCGTCACGTTCAGAAATGACCCAGATATCTGCTTTTCTTTGATTTGAATCTACATAATGATAAGGGTCCTCACAGTTACCGGGATGTTGATCTGTATCTCTGCAGAAAGACTTCTGCAAGCTGTTTAATGCTATTACACTCTGCAGTGGCATATATAATCTGCTATGAATTGAGAGGTTCAGTGTAATTTATTTTGCTGCAAGGCAGCTCTATCCCTGGAGTTACTCAATATTTGACTGGACAAATTTTGTACTGGCTTTGATGGGGGGTTGGACTAAAAACTTCCAGAAATTCTTTCTAGTATAAATTATTCTGCGATTCTGTGAGCCTATCTAGCTTTATGCACCTAAGTTGCCTACTATACAACCAGTTTCATATTTCATAAGAAATCCTTAAATCCAAGCTTCATCCACATATTCTGTGTAGAGATACTGGGATCTCTCTGTGGTCATTCATAGTTTTTCCCTATCAAAGCAAGGGGGTAAGTGTGCTAATTCCCTTTCTGTATAATATGGAGTCCCCAGCTTGCCATATATATATTTATTTTTTACTGCCTTGGAAAAGTTGAACTTTTAGTTTAAACAGAGGTTTCCATAACGACAAAAATATTTGGCACTTTGTCTCATAGAGCTTTGCTTACCACGCAAATTAAAACAATAATAAAGCATTAGCTCTAATCATTTCCTAGTTACTGAATTTTGGTTGATGCTGAAAAATATATCTGAACAGGGGCAGACTCTGTGTGTGTGCACATTTGGGATGTAGCCATTCAGTGACAGTCTCCTGTCTGCGCCGATGCTTATCTAGATATGTGTGAATATGGTTGATTTGAAGCAACAAGCCAGGAAAAAGCAGGGTGAAAAGGAGCGCTGTGTTTCAGGACGGCAGTTAGTACCTTGGGGAACAAGAAAGACTGGATGATGCCCAGCAACATTGTTAAGAAAAATGTTAACCCACCAGATTTTCCTTGTTTCTTACATAGCAACCAGAGATAAACACAAACAAATAGAATGGAGTAGGAGTACACCAAGTGACTTGCCTTTTGTAAGCTGTGTTGACTACAGCCTTCTTTAGCTTGAACACTGAAATCCTTTGTAATTGATCCAAGATGTTGCAAGCAGAAAATGGAAATCATCCTCTTCCCACTTTTGTCTTAACTGTTCATTCATTTTAGGGAGTAAGAAGAAACACGCATTTCCCCTTTAATCCTTGTTCTTGAGCCTTATTCAGGCTCAGGTGTTGGTTTTGGCTTCAGTTTTCCATGTTTGTCTGGTTAAGTCTTCGGTTATGTTCAGGTTGAAGGATTCTTATGTGCTTGTAGAATCCTGAGAACGTGCACAAAGTAAGAGCCCTAATTTTGCACACTTGAGTGGTTCAGATATCACAAAAAATGCAAAACAGCTGGGCATATAGAGCCTTTGCTTCTATTACTGTACCCACAGCACCGTGTGCAAGTAACAGTTTTTTCTGCAGGCAGTTGCATCGTGGACCGAAGAAATATAAACTAAACCAAACCCGATGCTTTAATGCATCGTCGCGTTCACACCAAGGAGCTGGCTTTCACAGCGAGGCCAGCTGGGATGTGGTTTTTCTCACGTTCCTAAAGCTTTTGACTTGCTCTGGACACCGATTCGAGTTGGTGAGGTTTGATTTTAAATAATAAACATGGATTTTACTTGGCACATTTTCACTAGTCCTCCTCTCCTCCAATGTCTGGTTAAGATAAACCCAGTCTTCACTCTCAGCCTCAACATTTGCAACAGACCTACTTTCCCTGGGACAAGAACCATTTTTTCCTGTCCAATTCCGCCTCCTCTCCAGCCAGACAACATTTCAGGGCACTGGCTGGCACCGGCATGGGTGGTCAGAGCAGCTGCAGTGGGCGAGGGAGCTGAATTCATCCTGAAGCTGTCACCGTGAAACGTGGGGTGGACACAGCTGGTATTCAGCCTCTGGAAGAGGTCTGAGCACAGCCAGGATTTGCAAGGTAGCAATGAACTTGGGCAGGCTGTCGACTGAGCAGTCTTGTTTCCAGCCAGAACAAATTGAGAAGGGTAGATTTGTCTTGCTGTCAGAGCAGAAGGATGCTGGCTGTCCTGCTAACGCCCGTGGGAGTGGAGGGAGGCTGGGACTCTGCGCTGTGGTTGTAGTTTTTGGTCACACGGAGAGAATGCTGGATTTTTTTACGGATCGAGTCTTATTCCATTTGCTTCTGTGAGTCAGCTCTAATGGCTTGCTTTCTTTTATGTGGTTATACATAATTTATAGAACACATATATATGGACAAAATGGGTTTTAAAAAGCTCTTTCATTCCCTGCTTGGAAAGAAGTCATTCATGATATTCTGAAGATGTATCATTTATTAATCTCCTTTGAAATGCAAGTCCTGCAGTCCCATTTATATGCTGCGGACATTGAATCCTGATTGTTTTCAGTTGTTGTGCGCAGTCCTACGAGGATGTCTACTGCTGCAGCTCGTTTCAGCCACGGCTTCAAAAGACCTGCATCTCCCCACCTTTATGCTTACAGCGACAGGAGATTGTGTCTGGTCTCCTTCATTTGGGACTCAGGTGCATGAGGTTTGAATGTAAATCTTAATGATGTAAACACTGAATGGAAATGGAAATGTCACCAAGGAGCTCTGAGGAAACATTTACCTACACTTGGTGTTCAGTCGACAATGAGCAATGATCTGACTTGAGTTAAAAGTTCTGTTTGAAATACATGTGGTAAATTTCTGCACGTTATTAATCTTGGATTATATATTATTAAACCCTGCCTACAATAGATTTAAATAGCAGAATTCTCAAATCAGAAAGTTCTAATGTTTAGGATTGCTAAACCAATTCCCTTCAAATTTGATGTTACTAGCTGCATATTCCTCTCCACCTCTTTTTTTTCTCTTTACAAGACCAATTAAATTCAGAGCATGTTACAAAATGCAGCAATCCTGAAGTTTTTCCAGTTTGGCAACTCAGTTATCTAACAATTACATGAATACTCAGACATTGATGGCAAGGTGTTCAAAAGCAATACTATTGGAAGTATCTCTTCTGGCGTGTAAAGAAGGTTGGCCAACGTTGATCAGACCAGTGTGCTGGCTCTGACACTGGCCAGTTGTGGGTGCTGAGGAAGAGCGCAGGAGTTGTAGCCCCCAGTACGCTCCCGCAGCACTTGGCAATATGTGTTAGGGGCTTCAGGAGCACAGAGCTTCAAACAGCTTTGTATTTGCTGGTTTCTCACACAAATTTTTCTCATTTTGGCTTGAATTTAACATTTAGCACTTGCAGCATGCTATGGCAGCAAGTGCTTACAGCTTATTGCCATGCTGTGTCAAAATGCAGTCTTTCTTCTGTTTCTTTTCAAACTGCTACCTGTTGTTTTTTTTCATTTGATGCTCCCTCAGCGTTGTGCTAGAGGGATGGTAAACATTTATTCCCCATTTGCTTTCTCCACTCCTAACTGCTCTGAGTAGTTTCTCCGCTGACTGAAGAGCCCTGGCCCATTAGCTCTTTCTTGTACAGAAACTGCTCCATACCTTTCGCTGCTCCTGTCCCTCTTCAAATTCAATATTGCAAGAATCTTCTGCAACTCTTTGTGGTTGGCTTTCATTTTTATTGCCTTACGTGAGGCCGTAGCATCACCAGATTTCATCTCCCTCTTCTGCTTTTCTGTCCATGGTTTATGACTTTGTTGAAGGCAGAGTTCCTCTCAGGAACCCATTTGTGGGACGTCCAACTTCGACTTTGTTTTCTCAAGTTTGCTGGTCAGACTGTTCAAACAAACAGGTCTTCATAAGCTTGTTTAAGCTTTTTTTGGAAGCTAATGCCTATCACATTTAAAACTCCTCCATCTTTACCACCTAAAAGTTGCCTTAAAATGTGTGTATTTATAGCCACCGCACTCTAAGATGTTTAAGAGGAAGTTGTCTTGCGAATTATTCGAGTTTAAGAGTAGCTGAAAAGTAGTGTCAGGGTTCTCCTGAGCACAATTTATTCTTCTTCATAACAGAGCTTCATACCCTGCATCACTTGATACTCTGACCATCTTAACTGTGTCCTTTTGAGGGACAACTGGCAGCTCTTTTCTGTGATGCAGACACTTGGATTTAGGAGGTTTATTCGTTGAGCCTTTTTATATGTTTATGAAAGTATCCAATTTTAAAATTACTTTGACTTCATCTATACCTGAGGCAAACTCATCTATACCTGAGGCAATATATCACATTTTTTTTTAAAAAACAGCACTGTCATTAGCCATACAGGATTCACACAAGAAACAGAAAGCACTTTATGTTTTTCCTGTATGTTCCATGCTTTTATTTTCATCACCTCCATTTTGAATTCAAAAGAAGTTTTTCTGCATTCACTGCTTAACTCCTACAATTGAACTCTATAACTGTTGGAGGCTTTAAGCGATATTTTGAATGTGGTCCCAAGAAATGATTAAGCTGGTCTCCGTAAGTGTGCTCTGATTTGATTTTGAATCACATGAAATACTGGCTGGACTGACTGAATGAATGAGAGACTTCTAATTGTCTCAATTTTGGTTTTCCATCTTCTTAGGCAGCAGACTCCTGCTGAGTTTTGGCCGTGCTGGCTGTAAGGACAGAAAATGTCTGGCATGTGGCTGAGGAAGGAGCAAGAAGACATGTCTGTAGTGAAAATCCTTCTTCTCCACTCTGTGTCCATATTGATCTGAAAATGTTAATTCTTTTGTTGTTTTTTTTAATTTCCAGGAAGCAGACGTTTTTTCGGGTAACCCTGGCTATACAGACCCTGGTATTCACGTAGAGGAGTTCTCAACAGTAACTTCAGGAAAAGGGTGAGTAAAGTCGTAGGCAGGAGTCTCCCAGCAGCATGCACGATGAATGTAAATTGTCATCAAAGTCACTGATGGACCCTAAAACAAAAGTACTTAGGAGGATAGGGAGCACCAGTGTTTTGACCAAGGCATGGTGAAATCTTTGAGTTTCAGGAGGGTAAGTACCTGCAGGAGTACTTGCCTCCCCTGGGAAAATCTCTTTCCCAGAACACTCTGTTTAGGCTCTTTTATATTCAAATTACTTTAAAGCTGCCTGATTTCTCTTGTAATTCCTATATTGAGCTCATTGTAATTACATGATTTCAGGTTGTCGAGAGATGAATCACAACAGCAAAGTTTATAACACAAGCAAGCACTCATGGGAAAACAGCATCCTTGTCTCTTAATTAAGCCTTGCCTATTAACTCATGTGCTTGAGGAAGGGAGAGGAAAGACTTTGTATTTTGCCCAGTTGTGCAGGACAAGTTACCCTGCAGTTTTGCTGGGAACGCTGCGCAAGGCCGGAGATGCTTCGGTTGGGCTGATGTGTACGTGCAAGCGAAGCAGGCATCAGAGTTATGTCATGTCTAAGAGAATCATCTTGTATATCTGCCATGTGTTTTAGCTTTTCAAAGCTCTATGTCCGCAGTGAGGAAGCTGACCCCGAGCAAAGCTCCTCCCTTGACCTCTCATCTCCTCATTTTGCGCTCCCTTCTCAGGTAAGCAAGAGACTTGCTACGTACCATAACCTCTGCAGCTGACGATTCACCGAGTCGCATGGGTACACACTCACTAGTACTCTCTCCCTTTCCTCCAAGCTTATTAATCAAAGTCTTGTCATCTAGATGATAAGAAAAATGCCTTTTCAACTATACTTGTATTTTTGACAAGAGCTATCTCTCTCGGGATGTCCTGTGCTATGTGACTTTTGGTCCCCTCTTCTAGTTTGGCTCTACAAATGCACTTGTCCTCCAGTGTCTCATACATCCTCCAGCCGTATGAGACAATAACTTAAAGGCACCTATGCGCAGAGAATCGCTGTACGCAGACAATGTGTGTGTTCATTAAATACCTATTCTCTATCATTGCTTTATAGTAAGTCAGTCTTAAACTATAAAATATTCTTGGTCTTTGGTCATACCTAATACTCATTATTAAAAATAGGAGGGATTAAAGAGGGGTAGCAATTTAAAAAACTGTGTGTCCCACTACTTTGGGCTGATGAAGTGAATTCCCTTCTCTTGGTTTTCGTGGGCCTCTTGCTTTCACAGCAACAGAAAAAAAGAAGAAAGAAGACACATAAAGCTTCTTCCTCAGCAATGGACAGCAGATCCAAAACACACGCTGGACCTTGGCTGTCTTTCCCAGATCCCCAGGCAGGTGAGAGTGCACCAGTCAGCTTCTCTGCTTCTGGCTTGGATTTCTGGTTGCTGGCACACAGAAATCAAGTGTGTTGTGAAAACCCGGCACTGGCAGAAAGTTAACTTGCCTAAGAAGGGAAAAAGAGTGCTTCTGAGTGCCTGGAGATACTCTAAAATGATCAGGCTCTAGTACACTGCTGAATGTAGAATTCTGTACATTTTCATATCTAATTTTGCACAAATATGTAACACCAGTGGATCAGCCATGTCAGAGTTCCTTGTTGACATCCTTGTGGGGCTGAGGGGTCTCTCTCTCTTCTTAAGCTTTCTTCTCCTTTTCTTTCCATCTGTAGAGTTCCCAGCCATGGCTGCTGCCACCTCAGCTTCCCACAGCCTTCGCCTCTTAGTGCCAGCTTTTCCTCTGCGAGCTGCTGTGCCCCGCAGCAGCATTGGCCTCATCCAGGCGGCGGGACCCCCAGCTGACTATCACTCAGAGTCTGCCGAGTCCATGGATGAGATTCCTGTGGTTCAGACTCGCCTTGGGAGCATGGCCCTTCATAGGCATCCTAAGAACAGCTCAAGCAACTCTCAAGACAATCCCTTGTCCACAGGCAATCCCAGAGGTGACGGGCAGAAGAATCTGTGTTCTGGGCACAAGGTAAAAAGGAAAAGCTGCCAGCAAGACAGACACGTGGAACAAGAACTGGAACTTTTTTCTAAGATTCCTGC
>NW_010531702.1:1549-7443 GCF_000687285.1 Phaethon lepturus | reverse complement strand
GCAGTGGAGAACCTCATGCCTCTCAGCCCCAGCCATCCGAGAGCACATCCGAGCCACACCACAGAAAATGCCCCAGCAAGCAGCATGTGGGCAGACACGATCCATGCTTTAAGGACATAAGGGCAAACACCACAGCGGCCTAGTGGTCAGCTTTCCAAAGCCATAGCCTTTGGGGATGAGGCAAGAGGTTCCCTTTCTATTTGTATGTTCAAAGTTCTTGACTCCAGTGACTCGTCTTTTTCCCTGGAGATAGCAGCGTCCCTTTACCTGGTGCTGGCCATCTTCCAGCAGAACTAGCTGAGAGGCAGTGAAAACCCTGCTGCGTCATTGTTTCTGGTTGCTGCCTCTTCCTAAGCCAGGAGTGCTCCCAAAGCCCAGTTCCACTCTCCTTGTCAAGGGGGAACAGTCTCCCCGATAGGGATGTGCCACTCGTGAAGGACTGCAGCGTGAGTACTCCATAGAGTGCTGAGGACTCATCCCTGCTCCGTGTGCTTGCCATCAGCCTGGGAGACAGGGAGACAGGAGGAGACATTTCTCGCACACAACCAAAGGCAAGAGACAATAAGGTGGCAAACCTGAGGTAGGCATGTTGTTAGAGAGAGCTTGAGTGCTTTCCGTAGGAAAGAGCTGTGCTGTCCTGGCCCTCTGCACGCTAGTACTGCAGTAACGTTCTGGGAGGGCGCGTGAGGAAGACAAGGCTGCATCTCTGCTGTTCCCAGCACCCTGAAAACTAAATTTCCCATTTGTCAACACCCCATCAGTCTTTGGATCATGCACAGGGGCTTCAGCAGGTGGTCAGGGAGTAGCCTCAGGATCGCCCTGTCCCTGTATACCGCTCTCCACTGTGCACCAAGTCCGCCACCAGCATGTACTCTGTAAGGCCGCGAAGTTTGACCTGCTTCACCTTCCCAGCAGCCTGGGGTGCCCCACAGTGCAGCTTTCTCATCAGAAGCACTGTGATACAGCAGGTCCTGAAACCTTTCCATTTCCTGGGCTGCCAGATCCATGTTAGAGTCCACAGCCAAGCCTGGAGTCTCTGTATTGTAGAAAAGTTCCACACCAGACACTGGGGCACATAGCCAGTGCCTGGAGTCACGGCACCCTGCGCTGGTGGTGGGAAGCAGAGATCTGTCTGGGCTGCCGCTCTACAACGCCTCAGCTTTCCCTGCACTCTTGGCTTCGTCAGGCAGCGCGCCCGCTTCCAAATTCCTGGCTGAATGCTAAGGCCGGGGCTGCCAGCAAGCCCAGATCTGCCTAGCAGCCAGCTAACCTCAGAGCCCAGGATAGCAGCTACACACACACCCCAACAGGCCTCGCTGCCAGCATGGATGTGCCTGACACAGTCCGTCACTCGGCAGCCGCGGCACCTGCACAGCCCCTGCCTCCGTTTCTGGACCGGCTCCTGGCGCCGCACGCTGCTGGTGTGTGTGAAGAAATAGTTGCACCGGCAGAAAAGAGGAAGCCTGGGAAGTCCTTACCGCCCTACCAAATGTTTTGATGCATGGAAACCACAACCGACCCTTTCTCCGGACTACGATGGGCGCAGGTTAGGGAAGGACAAGACGAAGTGGGGTGCTTCATGAGGCGAGCTAAACTGTTCCTCCCCTTGCCTGGCTCGGTTTGCGAGCGTTCATCAGAAACGGTTCAGAGCAGGACGGGATATCTGGGGACAAACGCCCTCTGGGCACAGCCAACACGGGACAGGCAGGCTGGACTCCCAGGTTTGATGTACACACCTCCCAGCCCGGCTGTTGCCCATTGTCCCAGTGCTAACGCTGGCTTCTGCGCTGCTCTGAGGTCCTCACAAAGTCTACTTCCCCGGAGCTTTAGGCCCAGACAGTTTTCCTTCTGGAGAGCTCACTTCAGCAGAGAGAGGCAAAAAGGCATCTGCCATATGTCGAAAGCCTCAGCCCATTCCAGGAGAACCCCTGAATTCCAGGAGAAGGCAAAATGCTACAGCTTCTCCTGGAAACACATGTTCCTTGCAGAGCGGAAGCTGAAGCGGGGGAATCCTCCTGTTGCTGAAGCGTTTATGGGGTGAGTGTGGCTCCACAGCCAGGACCATTCAGGCCGAGCACTCCCTGGGAAACTTGGCTCCCTTGGGAAACTCTGGCACGGCAGTGTAGATATGATCACTGACCCCAGGCTTCTTTAAAGGGCTGTCTTGCCATCCTTCTCTGTTGTCTGATTTTTGATTCCTGAAAGAGCTGGAATGAGGAACCTTGACGCTTCATCGAATTCTGTGAGCCATTGATCAGCAAAAGTGGAGTCTCATGTAGCTGTTGAAGTCATTATGTCTAAATTTGCAGGAAGGATTGGCCTGTGGTCATGGTCCTCGCAGAGTCCCTTGCTGCTGCAGCCAGTGGTGTCTGCTGGCAGCGTGACCCTTTGGAAAAGCAGGCGTGTGTGGGACCAACCCTTGTGGCCCAGCAGACGTGGCACTGTGTGTCTGCAGAGACCAGGGCATCTGCTCACTGATGGATCCCAGCTAGACGAAGTCCTTCCAGGTGTTTCTCCTCATATCTGCTATCATCCAGGACAACTACACCCTGCAGTAATGCTGGGCTCAGGGTTTTCAAAGGCCAGCTGTCCCTCCACCCAGAAGGCACTGATAATTTCTCTCCAGAGATGCCTCTCAGCAGCCCCCGTGTGTTTTCTTACCCTTTTTCCAAGCAGAACCACTCCCGAGGTCATGTATGGAACTCTTTAATAGCTCTAGCCACAATAAAATTTTCTATGCCCTTTGCTAAATAATTTCCTCCTTTTTTGCAGTCCTTCATTTATCAGCCCAGTTGATGGCCCCCAGGCTGTTGGGTCCTTTTTTCCCTGCACCTCTGATGTCCCAGCTGGGCTTAGCACCTTATCCTGTGAGGGCGTGACAGCGGTCCCCTTTCTGTAGGGCCCTATGGATGGGAGATGGGACCACCTTCTCCAGGAGGTATGGAACTCCAGCCTGGTTTCTGTGCTGCCGCAGGCTGAGCACTGCGGGGAGGAGGCCAGTCCGGCTGCGCGCCACACTGCAGGAAGCCTGCTGCGCCCTTTGGGGTTGCGTGGAACCAGGTTTCCTAGATCCAGACAAAAAAAGGTCCGGCATGTCCCGAGTTGGCAGGTTCTGAGCAGAAGCTGGGAGGGAAGGGGATGTCCTACAGTTTGCTGGGACTCCAAGAGGACGGGGCTCACTCTCACGTTCAGCGTTTAGTTGTCCTCCCCTTCCCAGGCTGTGCTCACCTGCCCGTTGTCCTACTGAGAACGGCCCGTAAGCCCCAAATTCCCCTACCACGCACACAGACGCCCACCTGAGAAGGGTCTCTGCTCTCAGAGCCCCCAACAACCAGTGCAGAGCCCCACATGCTGCTGGGCTGTAGTGGTTCTGTCCTGCCCTGCAGGCTTCCTCTGCAAGGAGCGGGAGCTCACGCTTTGCTGGATGCCCTGAGGACCTTGATTTGGGTGTTTCTCCAGGTGGAGAAGACATCCTTCTGCTTCCTTCAGCTAAGACATGAAACATTTTCTCCGCTACGTCAAGTGCCGGAGGAGGCAGCATAAATCAAGACTGCAAGACGTGCGATGCCTTTTTGGGGCAGCCGGGTGCTGAGCGTAGAGCCCAGCCCCGGCAGGATGGGCTCCCAGCGCCGCCAGCGTTGGGCTCTGATCTCCTGAACGGGTGGCAGGCAGGATCGCTTGTGCTGTGTGGCGTTTGAATTTTTTGGCTGGGTTTCGTGTTGTCGCCACAACCACATTAAAGGAGGAGACTGTTGATGGTGCATCTTGGGCACCCAAGAGTGAAAATGGTGAGACTGAGATGGTTTTTCTGCCCCCGATCAGTTCCCAGCAAGGACAAACCTTTGTGAGTGCAGTTCAGCATCCCAACGGAGCTGCTTCATGCCGGGAGGGCCTTTTGCAGATGCCACTTTGCAGCGTACACCCGCCCTCGGGACCTTGGCTTTGGGTGCTGTGTGTGGCATCCCACAAAGCCGTGGAAGTTTTCCACGGCGGGCAGCTGGTACCCTTCCAGGACGGTCACAGCAGCGGCAGGCACAGCCTGGGCTCTCTCCTTCCCCACTTGTTTCTCTCCTTTTGGGACCCTAATGCTTGATACCCTGCGGTTCTGGCACCGAGGGTGTTTCTGCTGCCCCGGTGAGGCTGCTGCCCTGCATGAGGAAGCTCCGCAGCAGACCCGTGGCAGCAAGCAAAAGGAAGGAGTCACCTCAGGGTACCGGAGCAGAGGCCAGCGTGCAGGCAGAGCTGGCCACCGCACCGGAGGGTTGCAATGACCACAGGCTAAGCCCTTGCTACAGCCTGAGACCATCAGAGAGCCAGGTAAGGTGGCAGCAGGATTCCTGGTGCCTTCAGCTCCCTGTCACTGCAGACACGTTGAGGTCTGGCGTCCCTCAGCACCTTCTCCAAGCACTAAATAAAAAGTTTTTTTGCCAAGGCATGAATTCTCCCATCAGCAGTGCCCTGGACCGGCCATTCCCACCGTGAGCTGCTGTGGCTTTTCATCAGGAACAAGCAATGAGTTTGCAGGATGGTGACAGCTCTCCAGAGTCCTCTAAAATCATAAATCCCTGTCCCTGGCCACTCGCCAGAGACTGTGCCAGGCCTCGCAGCACGTTTCTCTTTCAGCCTTGGCGTGGGACGTACGCCCTGCTTGCTTTCATCTTCGGATGTGACTCGAGTTTCTTAGTTTTCTCTTTGAAGTGCAAGTGGACCTTCCTTTGGGAGATGATTTTTGGTGAGTCTGTTCCTGGGCTCTGCTTTCGACATGTCATGGGAGCATCTCAAGGGACTGTCTTGAATTGCAGCAGGGAAGAAGGAAGCTCCTGTCAGAGGAGGGTGCATTTTCCTCCCTTCTCTCTGCCCTGTGCTGCCTATCGCCGCCAGGACCCCAGCTCGAGCGGCAAGACCCCCCTCGGCTCTGCACGCCGCTGTCACACCCGGCATGCACGCGTGCCGCGATCGCGCCACTCGTGAGCGCAGCTAAGCCCTGTTAATGCCTTGTGGACACGCTGTTGCTGGGGTTACCGTATACATATTGCACAACCTCCGAAACACTTCCCTCTGTTTTGTAGCAACTTGCGCTAGAGAAGCAGCCGTTCCCGCATAACCTCATCCCACCCCAGATGTGGCCGAGCCAGCGACTCATTCCTGAAACGAGATGACTCTGGGGAGCCTGCGGTGCCCAGCCCCGGGGGAGGCGAGAGGCAAAGAGGACGGACGGCGAGGGCAGAGCGTGCTCCAGGCTGGCGCTTGTGCTCTCCTGCAAGCTCTGAGCTGCGCCCCGAGGCTCTCGCAGCACTCCAGGACTGCGTGAAGGTGGAGAGATAGGCGTGGTCCTAGCAAGGGACAAGCCCAGCATCCGAAGCCGTGTCTCAGTGACACTGAGCTGTGAGCCTCGGTGTGTCCTGGGTAAGCGCTGGAGTTATGCGGCTCATTAAGTTCCCCCCAGGGCAGGAGACATCCTGGGAAGATCCCGACCTTTATTGGAAATCGCAAGAAGGGAAAGGTCCCCTGGGAGCTGAGCACTGAGCCGTGTCCACGCTCCTCCACCACATCACAGGACCTGTTCTACCTCCTCCTGGGCTCCCGCCTGTGCCACGGGCTGTGGATCAAGTCACAGCCTCCTCCCGGGCTTCCTTTTCCGGGCTGCATGAGGAACAGCAGGAGCTGGCCAAGGACCGTGCTCCATCCCAACAGGGCTGTCATGGTGACAACAAATGCATAACAAACCCCGGCCCTTAGGAACCGAAACCCGGCCCGCTCAACCCGACCCCGTGGGGCGACTCGCCAGCCCTGGCTTGGTGCCCCCAGCTCGCCCAGCTCTTCCCATACGCTGCCTCTTCACCCTTCGGGTTCTGCAAGCTCCCAGGACCCGCCGGGGCTCCGGCATCACGACA
>NW_010531702.1:0-1359 GCF_000687285.1 Phaethon lepturus | reverse complement strand
CCTGCCGATGTGCCCAGCCCTGGCTCAGCTCTTGCCTGCTGCCGGCTCGGTCAGTTTGGGCTCTTGTGCTGCTGCCAAGCCCTGCCGGAGCTGCTGCGGGCTGCACACTCCAGCCGGCGTTACCTGGGTTCCTCTCCGGAGCTGTCAGCTGGAGGTAAAGCCAAGGACATCTGCTTGGGTGGGGAGTTGCAGGGCAAGCTGAGGACAAGGCTGTACCTTCAGCAAGACTTAACCACCCTCCTCGATGCAACAGCCCCGTTATCGCCCTCTCCTTAAAGCAGAGAGTGGGCGAGCAGCTCTTCCCCACTTTCTGCGAGGTGGGACGACACCCCTAGGTCCTTGCTGGCCTGGCTGGAGGCTGGTTTAAACTCCCACTTCACAGCCAGCCACAGTAACCTCTGAGCCTCTGCTCTTTGGGACCTGCTTTCCCATTTTATGAAGAACAGGAAGCATGTGTGTTCTTTCCTCCCGGTGCCACCTCCTCCGTGCAGGCTCTCTGGCTGCGTCTGAGCTCTGCCAGGACAAGGGGGACGGAGGACAAGCACTCGTTGGTGAGGTCTGCCTGGACTCTGGCATCAGGCTGATCCAGCCCTACTAGATGACCCTCCAGACCTGTCCTTGACTGTCCCCAAGGGATGTCCTTGCCACCTGGCAGCCATGGCATGCCTGCGTCCTCTGACGCCAGCCCTGGCACTCACCTCCAAGGCGGGAGGTAAAGGTAGCGATCCCAAATTCCAGACTCACGGATTTGGTTGGTGGTCACCTCTGGCGGTCTCCAGACCCTGCTCCAAGCCAGGATCACTATAAGTGCCTTGCTCAGGGCTTTGTCCAGTCAAGATTTGGCAGCAACGTCCCGGCAGAGAACACGCGCCCCTCAGCCAAGAGCGGGAGACTGTCAGTGGGGCCATGCCCCAAAGCAAAGCGCTCTGGGTGCAAGAGCAGAACTGATACCCCTGGGGCAGCCCAGCCATGGGGACACCCGTGTCCGTCCTTGCCCTGCAGCTCCTGCGCACCGGGACGAGGGCAGACAGAGACCGCAGGCTGCCAAAAAGCTGCTTGTGTCGTTGGAGCTGCTGCCCAGCTCCCCAAGCTACTGATTTACCCGCAGGACCCTGCACGGCAGCAGCAAACCGCACGCTGCGTCCCTCTGGTGTGAACGACTCCCAGACGCCCCGTGCCCGCCGGAGCAAGGACGGGAGCGCCGAGGTGGGAGCGGGCTCTGGGCAACCAGCTGAGGTGGGGCCGTGAGTAAGTGATGTGGGTTGTGTTGGGACTCCATGGTAACCATAATATTTGGGTGCTGCTTCAGCCCGCAGCACCCGCTGGGAGACACTCATGCGGTTGGATTCTGGGTGAGGG
>NW_010531701.1:2830-5538 GCF_000687285.1 Phaethon lepturus | reverse complement strand
GCCCAGTACATAAACTGGAGTTAGCTGGGAGTTATTCCTTTGTCAGTATTATTATTGTTGTTTCCTTCTCTTTTGCTGTCCTATTAAACTGTGTTTATCTCAACCCACAAGTTTTTCCTGATTCTCTCCCCTGTCCCACTGGGGGATGGGGGAGTGAGCGAGTGGCTGTGTGGTGCTTAATTGCTGGCTGGGGCTAAACCACGACACCTGTCCAGCTGAGAGGGGGGGTATGATAGAGTGGCTTTGGTGGGCACCTTGCATCCAGCCAGGATCAACCCACCACAGTCTCAATATCCTTTGTTCTCTTGGTTTTCTTCTTCGCTGCCCCACACTGTCAACAGTACCATTTTTTGCATTGCTTTTGGAAATTTTTTTTTAATTGACTTAAATCAGGTGTATAGTGATGTGTTTCTATTTTACTTATAGAATATACCAATTCTTTCTGATGCTTTCCTTTTGAAGTATAGCAGTTACATTTAAGAGTTGGAAGCACAATAATCTCATGAATTACCTGTATGAGGGTAGTGTTTTACCCGCAGTCCTATTTGAGTTCTTAAAAATCATTATTTGTATTTTTATGGACAGGGACAATTGTGTATTACTCTGTGTGACTGCATTCTTTTCTTCTTCAATTGTACACACAGGCGAAAAAAATGCATAAGTTGTTTAGCAGCTGAAGCCAAGATAATTTAGGTCACAAACTGTATGTGGTATTGTAATTGTGCAAAATAAATTGCTGCATAATCTGCAGAGTAATACTTGTTTATATGGAGTAAGTTTGACAAATGTAAAGTGTCCTGTATTTTTATTTACATGTAGTATATTATAAAATCGGTTATGATGATAATGTGTACAATAGGCTTGATTTTTTTCTTTGATATTAAAGATTACAGTATGACTTGATGACTCATCTTTGATTTTTATCATTTACTCAATGGTAAGATTTGATATTTTTTTTTTTTTTTTAATCCTTGGTATGTAATTGGCTATTGCATTAAAATTCCCAGGAATGTCAGAGTTGTTTGAAAATTCTGAAGTGTTTTGTTGAATATATGGTTTAAGTGTATTGTGGAAACATTATGACCAAGAATTGTTTTGAGAGGTTTTTCCAGCTTCCTGGCATGCTGAAAAAAACTGTCTCCTAAATGTTGCAGCATGTCATATAGCCTATGGCGCCAAGCCAACAAACAAAACCTTGTGGCTGGTGTTTACTACAGGCTGCCCAATCAAAGGGAGCCTGTTGACAAAGCATTCTTACTTCACTTTCAGGAAGCATCACACTCTGATCCTGCTGCAGAACTTGTATTGCCCTGACATCCACTGGAAAAATGGCACAGCAAGCTGTAAGCAGTCCAAGAGATTCTCGGAATGCATCGAGGATTATTTCTTAATCCAGGTGATAGACAGCCTCACTGGGGAAAAGCATTACTAGACCTGTTGCTCACTAACACCGATGAACACATTAGAGATGTCAAGATTGGGGGTGGCCTGGACTGGATCATGCCCTGCTGGAATTCACAATTGTGAGGGATATGGGCCAGGTGAAGATGAGTCAGGACCCTGAATTTTAGGAGAGCAAACTTTCAGTTGTTTAAGGGACTGGTGAATGGGGTCCCTTCAGGTACAAAGGAGCAGAACAGAGCTTGCAGCTCTTTAAGGACATATTTGTTAAAGCACGAGCTCTCAATTCCCATGTATTGGAAATCAGGCAAGGAAGGTAGGACATCTTCATGGCTGAGTAAGGAGGAAAGTGTAAGGAAGAAATGCACAGACAGTGGAACCAGGGATGTGTATCCTGGGAAGAATATTGGGACACTGCCTAGATGTGTAGGGATGGGATCAGGAAGGCTAAGGCACAGTTGGACCTGAACCAGTCAAGGGATGCAAAGAATAAGAAGAAGGGCTTTTACGGGTATGTTGGACAGAAAAGGACAATTAAAGACAATGTACCCTATACCCCCACCTCTACCCCCCCACCCCCCAAGTAAGAGAGGAGATCTAGTGACATGGAGAAGGCTGAGGTACTCAGCAATTTTTATTTTTTTTTACCTCAGTTTTCAGTGGTAATCTCTCTTCCCACATCTCTCAACCCCTTGAACCTCAAGGCAGGGATTGGAGAAATGAAGTCCCTCCCATTGTTAGGAGATCAGGTTTGAGACCACCTGAGGAACCTGAATTTACACAAGTCCATGGGACCCAAAAAGATACACACTAGGGTCCTGAGGGACTTGGCCGATTTAGTTACCGAGGCCTTTGATGCAGTCCCCAACAATGTTCTTGTAAATTGGAGAGATATGGATTTGATGGATGGATTAGTTGATGGGCAAGTAATTGGCTGGATGGCCATGTCCAAAGAGTTGCAGTCAATGGCTCAATGTCCAAGTAGAAACCCGTAATAAGTGGTGTCTCTCAAGGGTCTGTACTGGGACCAATACTATTTAATATCTTCATTAACAACATAGTGGGATTGAGTACACCCTCAGCAAGTTTGCAGGTGACACTAAGCTAAGTGGTGCAGTTGATTCACTTGAGGGAAGGGATGCCATCCAGAGGGACCTTAACAGGATTGAGGAGTGGGAGAATATGAACCTCATGAAGTTCAGCAAGGCAAAGTGCAAGGTCCTGCATCTAAATTGGGACAATTCCTAGTATCAGTACAGACTGGAGGATGAGTGGCTTGAGAGCAGCCCTGCAGAGAAGGACTTGGG
>NW_010531701.1:1531-2344 GCF_000687285.1 Phaethon lepturus | reverse complement strand
CCTGTCCCTGTCCCATGGCAGGGGGCTTGGACCAGATGACCTTTAAAGGTCCCTTCCAACCCAAACCATTTTATGATTCTATGCTATGTGCTGTAGCTGCTAGTTGCATGTTGCTTTGGTTAACCTAGGGGAGACTGAGGCGCCCTGGCAAGTGGGTGAATGGGGGCTTCCTCCTGGCCGGGAGCTTGCTTACGGCCGCGCCGGTCTCTCTGCTCCCCCTGGCAGAGCGGGCTCTGTGCAGCTGTCCCCTGCCCACAGTGTGAGCCTTCCTGGTTTGTGGGAAATCTCTGAGGAAGGGAATTCTTCAGATGCTGAAACAGGGGTGTTTTCCTCAGAGCAACCTTGACTTTGCCCTCTGCTTCTCGACCTGCCGTTACTAACAGCAGTTTGCGCGGCTCGCCTAAAACTCATCCGACCCGTCCCCCGTTACTCACCGGGGGTGGGGTGTATAGCACTGAGCTCCACCCCCTTCCCAGCGGACACGGTGGAGTAGGGCGCACATGCGCTCTCCCCATGCGGCCAGTGGTGCCCGCCCTTCTGTGGGACTCGCGTTATAGAGATGCTGGCTCGGCCCTTTCGTGGTCAGGCGACGTGCGGAGCTTTTTATTAACAGGTCATTATGCTCTTCAAGAGTCTTTTGTGCCAAGCCGCCGTTGTTGCTGTCCTGTGCTGCTGGAGGAGTGAAGGGACGAGCGTTAGCCGTGCAATCCTGAAGCGGAGGAGGTTGAGGCGTCGCTGGGCAAGCGGCCTGGACTGGGGGGAAGCAGTCTCTGGGGAAAGCAGGGTGGTGTAGAGGACAGGTGGCGCGGCGGG
>NW_010531701.1:574-1477 GCF_000687285.1 Phaethon lepturus | reverse complement strand
CAGGTCGCCGCAGGGTGAAGCTAGTGTGGGGGCGGTTGGAAGTGCTGCTTCTGTCTTCTCTCTGCTGGGAGTACTGCTGAAGCTCCCCGGCCGGCGGCTTCTCCCGAGGGGGGAAGCTACGTTGTAGCTGTGGTGGGCCGGGACTGCTCGCATTTGAAGAGCACAGTACAAAATCTTGGCACAGTAACGGATAGGATTTGTTGTTATTTAGATATTGCTGTAGGGCTGAGTATACTGCTTAGCCCGCCGTTTGAAGGTAGGACAGCCCTGTGGTGGGTAGCGTTAGGGCCCTGGTATCACCTAGGGAATTAGGAAGCGGTGTACATTTTTTCATCGATTTAACAAAACGTGCACGCACAGTCCTCTTTGATCTTTAATAGGCAAAGCACAGCATTCTGAAACAAGGACCTGGGACAGTTATGAGTTTATTTTAGCATATGTGATTAGTCAGGTGTGGGCTTTGTAAATGTCCTTTTGTAGTTGTGTGTACTTTCTGGAGGGTGTTGATTGCATGATTGGTTTGGCTTTTGTACAGATTCCTTTGGCCTAATGACCGTGTGATTGTGTTTAACAGCCCACTCTCATAGTCCTTAGGCTATACTGGCCTCAGTGCTAACATTTCAGCTGTGTGTAAATAGTTAATCACAAGGAAATGCGTGCGTGTAGTACAAAGAGGTCTCATGGAATTAAAACAAGGAAGAGTTAAGAGCAAGGACTGAGAAACTAACCTTGAGAATAGCACATCCTAGCAGGAGTGCTCAAACAAGGATAAGAAGAAAAAATCACTTGGCTAAGTTCACACTCACATGTGATTTATTACATGTAAATGTAGTAGATGGGCAGGGAGGTGGAGATTTCTCGGAAAATGTGTGAATATTCATGTCTTTAAGGTATATAAAGGAT
>NW_010531701.1:0-262 GCF_000687285.1 Phaethon lepturus | reverse complement strand
GAGTGCTCAAACAAGGATGATAAGAATCGCTTGGCTCTGTAAATGTAGTAGATGATAGGCAGGGAGGTGGAGACTTCTTGGAAAATGTGTGAATATTCATGTCTTTAAGGTATATAAAGGATGAACTTTTGTTTCAAGGCACGCATGTTAGGAGGAGATATCCCCCATGCGTCCAGCGCTGCAATAAAGATGTCTGCTTAATAACACTTTGGTGTTACTGAGTTTATATTCCTTTGAATCATTTGGCGACCCAGGTGGGACA
>NW_010531700.1:0-221 GCF_000687285.1 Phaethon lepturus | reverse complement strand
CGCGCTGGAGTCTAAGGGGTCCACAGCCCCCCGCTGGCCGCAGCAAGTTGATCCAGGCAAGGATCCTTACGGCCGTCCCATCTGGGTCACCAGAAAACTGTTGTCCGAAAAAGCGGATTTGTTACCCGATGTGCAATAAGCCAATTTCACACAGAGACAAGATATTGGTTTATTCCAAATCTGCGCAGACTTGGGTGCTAGGTGGTAGGCCCACAAAGCTA
>NW_010531699.1:409-623 GCF_000687285.1 Phaethon lepturus | reverse complement strand
GGAAGGGCTGCGGGCCGCGCTTCCTGCGTCAGAGCCCGCATCCCCGCGCTTCCGGATTCGAAGACCGCGTCCCAAATTTGCACCGGCACTCCTTTCTTCTCCCAGGCCTTCCCAAGCCACCCTCCAGCATTACTCCTGAAGCCTTTTCTGAGCTTTTTTTCCCCCTGGAAGTTGGGCTTCCTGGCACCCCGGGTTGCGAGATACAACCAAGACA
>NW_010531699.1:0-201 GCF_000687285.1 Phaethon lepturus | reverse complement strand
GTGGTCAACAAAAAACACTGTTAATGCCTTTGATTGCCAAGCAAATGTCTTTCAGCGCACTGGCTGTCGCGGCAAGTCCCTGGGACGTGGAAGCATATTTCTCTGCTCTGACATCTGGCCCATAACAGAATTACTATCGATCCGCCACCAGCTTCCACGAAGACGCCGGCCGGGGCGGGGGAAGCACGGTCCAGGCACGCC
>NW_010531698.1:29973-46851 GCF_000687285.1 Phaethon lepturus | reverse complement strand
GAGGAGGAAGGAGTGGCAGAAACAACATGTCTGTTTTGCCCATTACGGTAATTGGTGTGTCCTTATCTCAACAAGCATTTTGTTATATTTACTCTCTCTTGTCCAGCTGAGAAGGGCAGTGATAGAGCAGCTTTGGTGGGCACCTGGCGTCCCGCCAGGGTCAACCCAACACACACAGGAACTGTAAACCTGCATGTGGATTAAGCTGCTGTAAAATGGGAAAGGAAAAGATGGTTCCATTACTAGAAGGGCATGTGTTTTTGTTCTCTTGTTATTGCTTTGAATTAGAGAACAGATAACTTTCCCGTTTTCAAAGGTTAAAAAATTACTGTTAGATACTTCGCATGAATCACTTTCAGGTTCAAAAGTAGTCCTTTACTCACAGACTCATTTGCCTCCTATAAGATGAGTTTTGTATAATCAAAGTAGTTTTCAGTTAAAAAGGCATAATGTCTATTTCTAATGACATTATGCCAATTCTGGGAATCAAGTTTCTTTAGAAACAATTTTAAAAGAAGTCGGTTTTGCTGGTTCCCTGTGAGTAATGATAGCATTTTCTGTCTTTTCTCCTTTTATGTCTGTATACTGGGCAACCTGGAAGTCACAGGATACTTTGCTTCTAGCTTTTGAAGGGGAAACCTATCAGGCTTGAGACTAACCTGAGGTTGATGATCCCTCTTAATCAGCAAATAAAACCTCAGGCAGTAGTTACTTTGATGTGCTTAGCGGGAAACTTGGCTTCAGTTGTCATATTTGATGTTCAGACATGGTTTTGTAGTTGTCTTTGCATTTATGCCCACTTGTTGAATTATTCTGCTCTGTTAACATGCCATTTTTCTTTGCTCACCCCAGTTTGATGTTTTGGCATCAGTTATGTGCTTGACATGGTTGTTTGGACAGTATGCTTCAACTATGTGACTCACTTTCCATTTATGACTATATTGGGAGAGGTTTAACTGCTTGCTTCCACAGGCTAGCTTCAAGGTGTAACTGAAGAGAAGGACATCACTATTTTTCTTGTGCCTGCTTGTGCCTGGCATTGCAGATCAGCAATGGGATGGCAGGAATCAGCCATGCTGGGCTGTTTGTAAGAAAGCGTTTGTACCATTAAGTGAATCCACCTTTCAGTGTTTTTCCCCCATACTAGAGAGCAGGCTTAAAAGACACTCAAACAACATCTCCTCCTTTTAAACAAGCTTAGAAACTCAGTGCTTGCAATAAGATGCATCTTTTGGCTGTATTTAAAATCAGTATTTCTTAGTGTAGAAAAAAGTGTAATTAAAAGATTAGTTATGAGAAGGCCAGCTGTAGTGGCTGGAGCTCCAGGGCTGAGCTTTCTGTTGCCTGTCCACCTCAGCTGCTTTGCTGCTGTGCAGAAATACTGCAGAATGTAAAATATAAAATGCTGGAGTGGTTGGTTCTGCGTAAATTTGCAAAGCTTGAAACTATACCTTTGAGGTCTTAGCTGTTCATTTAAAACAGGTTTTAGGCGTGGCTGATAACTCTCAGTGTTTACCATTACATTGCTTGTGTCAAGGGATACAGGGCAATACAGATTTTATTAGGAAGATATGTGTTATGTTGAAATGCATGTAGTAGTGCAAGTGACAGGCTGATAAAAGGACGGTATGGAAGTGAGTCGGTTTAAGATAACTAGGCCATTAGCGATGCCTTTTGAAAATACAGGTAGAAGGACAGAGTAAATACCTTCTTCGGATCAGAAAAGGACATGAAGGGTCCTGGCGAAGAGCAAATTCAACATGTGTCGGTAGTGCATCCTTGTAGCAGATGAAGGCTAAGCCTACACTGGGCTACGTTGGCAGGAGCATAGCCAGCACGTCAGAGGAGAAGATATTCGGTGCTCATGAGGCTGCATCTAGGGCATTTTATCGAATTGTACCACTCCCTCCCCTTCCAACTCTCTTCTCCCGGTACAACAGAGATCTTCACAAATTGGAATGAGTCTGGTGGTAAGCCATTAAGGTGATGGCTCTGGAGCATACCATATATGAGGTGAAGCTTGAGCAGCTTGATTTGTTCAACGGAGAGAAGGATATGGGTAGACCTCAATCATCTCTTGCTACCTATTGTATTGGGTTTGCACGGCCAGGTTTTGGTAGCGGGGGTGCTACAGGGGTGGCTTCTGTGAGAAGAACAACGTGCGATGAACTGACTGTAATCCCCGTTCCCCATCCGCCTGTGCTGCTTCGGGGTAGGAGGTAGAGAAAATGGGAGTGAAGTTGAGCTTGGGAAGAAGGGAGGGGTGGGGAGAAGGTGTTTTAAGATGTGGTTTTATTTCTCATTACCCTACTCTGATTTGATTGGCAATAAATTAAACTAATTTCCCCAAGTCAAGTGTTTTGCCCATGACTGTAATTGCTGAATGATCTCTCCCTGTCCTTATCTCAACCCATGAACTTCTTGTTACATTTTCTCTTCCCTGTCCTGCTGAGGAGGGGAGTGATAGAGCGGCTTTGATGGGCACCTGGTGTCGAGCCAGGGTCAACCCACCACACCTATAGAGGTACTACAGAGAAGGCAGAGCCTTCAGATTCATCCCTGAGGTGTGCATTCAATGGGATATAAGACAAAAATAATTCACAGTGACAGTGGCTGACCTGCTGCAGTGCTTGCCTAGTAAGGTTGTGACATCTTGACCCTTGAAGATACTCAGAACTTGGTCAAACTAAGCCTTCAGCAACTTGATCTAACTTTGAAGATGTCCCTGTTTTGAGCAGGAAGTTGTACTGCCTGACCTTTAGATGTCCCTTGCAACTTACATTAATTTTCCAAAAATAAAAATCGTAGAATAGTTTGCTTTGAAAAGTTTAGGAAAAACAGTTGTACTGCAAAAGAAAAGTGGGGTCTAAATATATTTCATTTTATCCTGTGTGATAGTTCCCTCCCTACCCTCCACTTTTCAGGAACAATTTTTTTTCTGTTTCTAGACTTAAATTTTCAAGTGTGTTTTATTAGCTCCTATCTGAAGTATGGACAGTCTTTTTTCAAGTTTACTATTTCCTTTTTTATTGGTCATATGTTCTTCATGAGAACCTTCCAGTTGTGAACCAATGTGAGCAGGCTGGTGGTTACAGTGGGCACTGTTGGGAAGTCTTCTTTGAAAAGACATGGTGATTTTAACAGTTGCTTTCTGTATAGATTCTTAGGCAGATGATTTTGGGTTCCTTCTGTTATTTCAGTAAGTTTGTTCCGCACGCTTTTCCCGAGAAGCGGAGCATGTACAATGGAGACTCTTGCTTTAGTATGGTTTACTTTCTTACTTGGGATGGATTTCTTGAGAAAGAGGAAAAAGGAGTGGTCTCAGTTTTGGGGTTATTAATGTAACTCACTTGTACCTCACGGTTCTTTCTTGGGCTAAAAAGTTGTCTGAGAGCTCAGTGAACACAGTTTGTGTAGGTAAAAATGAAAGCACTTAAATACCAGAATCATCCATTGATTGACAGAGTATTCGAGGCCCTTGGAGATTGTTGCTGCAAGCTACTTTCTTTTAACTCCCACCATCATGAGTTTTCATGTGGTGCAGTTTCTGCCCGCTCTCCCTTTGCTGACTGTCTCCAGATTCCTCTTTGGAGAACAGGTCTGCCTTTGAGGCGAGGGTGGGCTGCCTGATACTCCTTATATCTGACTGATAAATTTTGAAGACATGTGCCCTGCATCTTCACAGCTGTTCATGCTGTTCCTGCAGTAGCAAGTGACATGGACAAATGGCTTTTCCTGGGTGTAGATATTCAGAGGCAGGAGGCTTAAAACCCTCTGCTGCATGTCATCAGCCTTCTGCCCTAGTACGAGAGTCCTGTGTGCTATGTACTTGTAGACGCTCCTCCATCCACTCTGATGGAGAAGTTTCCATAAGTGTTTCCTGATTCAATTCTTGTAAAATCAGCAGGGTTAGTTTACACAATTTAAGTTGTTAGCTGACTTTACTTGAAGGCAGTGGGAGGGTCCTCACCTGTGGTGTTCACTTAGCCAAGTGGTGATGCAGTGATTTGGGACAGGTACGTTTTCCACCAGCACGAATGAGGGCAGAAGAGATCTTTCACTCGATTTAAGGTTGCTTCTGTGGTGTAAGGGCTGCAAAGAATCTGGGCAGATGTCTTCAAAACTTGTTGGAGAGGTATTATTCAAATGTTAACCAACTCATTATCACCTTAATGAATTGGGATTTGTTTCCTAAACTCTGTAGGGAATTGCATGCGTATAATTTATTCTGCCTATTCACTATTAAATTTTAATGTCTGTCAGTCATAAGTAGTTAAATTCTCTGCCTCAATTGCAGGTGCTGTAGGCTGCTATGTTTTTTGTTTCACTGAGCATTAAGGAACTACGTGCATATTTAAAATGTATTCTCCTTATTTAGTGGTTAATTTTTTGTTGTTGTTGTTCATATAGTTATTCCTTTTTTAGTTAATGCCTTTTGAGATACCAAAATTTAAACCGAGTAAGACTATGGAAAATTTCACTATAATGCTACATTTTATTGTTTTCATAATTGTTACAAGTCTTTCCAAGATTAATCAAAGATGTAACTCTGTATCACTTTGCCTCCTGCAGTCCAGCCAAACCAAAGAATGTAGAACTGAATTTTAAAGCACCTACGAATCAAGACAGTTTAGAAAGTGAGCAGGATACTCTTGAAAAACCAGTTAATAAAACTAACAGCAACATTGCCAACAAAATTTCCTTGTTTGAAAATAAATGCGCTAACCAGAGCCAGAGGCCTACTGACATCCCTGCTTCAAAAAATAGTACTGTACCAAGCACATTTGTTGGCAGAGCAAAGCTCAAATTTGGTAAACAACCTAAGGAAAGTGAACAGCCTGATAAAACGTTAAATAAGCAAAGCAGTCGCCAGAAGTTATTTGAGAATGGCACACCAGAGAAAGAAAGCGCTGCAGAATTAAAAGGCAAAAATGAAGAATGCTCTACCTCTTGTGAGGATATTGGGAAGACAACAGAACTAAAAGTAAAAGCTGCGATATCCCTTTTTAACCAAAGCAGCAAAATTGATGCTAGTAGTATCTCTCTGAAGCAACCTGATCCAGAATTGACCACAGCTAAAAAAGAAATTTCACCTTTTAAACTGTCTTTGCACTTGCCCAGTAAAAGTGAAAATGCTCAAGATACTTCCTACCAAAGAAATAACACGAGCTCAGAATTCCACAGAAATGAAGAAAAGTTGTTGCCAAACACAGAGGTTTTATCACCTTGCAATGATGATAAATATCCTCTACCATCTCGTCAGGTTTCTAGATCAGAGTGTAAGAAGATAGAAAATGGAGAGAAAAAGGCAAAGCTGGGAGATTTGAGCATTACAGCACTGCAGTACGATGACAGCAGTCAAGATGGTATATTGGTATCAGAGCACAACATCAATACACAAAAGAGCCCTGGCAAAACTTGTAATGGGTCTGCTGAAGATGACAGCATTTTTGATTCCCCATCCGACATGAGGAAGTTTGCTGAAACAATAAAAAACTTGGACAGCTCAGTTTGTTTACCCCAGAAAAAGAAAAGGTCAAAGCTTCCCAAGTCCCCGGCGCCCCACTTCGCAATGCCTCCCATTCATGAAGACAACTTAGAGAAAGTATTTGATCCTAGTGTATTTACTTTTGGTTTGGGACTGAGGAGGGAAAAAACACAGGATCTGTTACCGGCCCAACAAATTAAAATGCAAAGCCTGGAAACGATAGCCAGAGTCAGGCCCAAGCGTGCATCAACAGAGCAAAGTATCATATTCAAAGCCCTGCAGTCATGTAATAGAGAGGAACCTGCCTTTACTCAGGAATTAAATGGAAAAGAGAACACTGATGGTGCAGATGGTGAAATTAAGAGATCCCGGCTTGAAAAAAGCTCCCTCTTCTCAAGCTTGCTGTCTTCTACATCTAAAGAAAAGTTTTTTAATCCTTCTGTCACCTCAGTAAATAACACTGCAGCAGCTTTTACAACTGACTCCTCAGGGATGCCTCCTTTACAACAGGATGCTTCTGGGCCATTCGGCATGCCTCAAAAATCTGAGGTAATAAAGATCATTCATGAAATGCAACCATGTAAAATTTTGTCTACCTGCTGAATGACTGTTAATTTTGACTTTGCAATTCAGTCTCTTTCAGATATGAAGTTTCCGAGTTTTGTGGAGAAGTACATGCAAGCAGATAGTGCAAAAAAAGAACTAAGTTTACAGATGCCCAACTACGGGCACCCTGAGAAAAGTTTTTCCAGCTGGTTAGGGACAAGCAGATATGAGTCAAATGTCCCCACTGGTTTATTAGATGTGGATGTAAGTATTGTGTTGTTTAAAATCTGCCTGGAAAGTTATCCAGCTTTTATATTTTCTATAGGCGATGTACATACATTGTTCTGTTTTGTTTCCCCTGTTAGAGACCTGCATAGATTACAAATACATAGAGGTGAATGTAGGTGTGGTACCAGTTTAATGTGACGTTGGCTACACATGAAAATGAGATGGCACCTATTAACATGATTATGTTTCTTCATGGTGCCCTTATTTTGAGACTCTTCACAAACGTGAATTGAAAGTGTATGTTTGAATATGTCTTCATACTTGATTTTTTATTATTTTGAAACAAATCTCATGCTAGCTTCATTTTTTTGTTGTAAATTAGTAGAATGCTTTCTGTGAACTTCAGAAAACTTGTGCCTGCTTCTTCTGTTGACAGTAATCTCTCTCCTCTTCCAGCAAGACATTCAGCCAGTGCACTGTTAAATGAGTAACTGGGCAAACTTCTTTTTAGCCCTTGGTTTTTGCTCCTAGTATTCCCATGCATTTGATAGAAAATACATATTTTTTAAGAACATTTTAACAAGTGGATAGTAGTGATTATTTAAAGTGCTGCTGCAGTGGAGGGATGTTTCTTTGTCTGATTATGAGCATCTGTTTGTCATGAGTAAAGGCAGACTTGTGTTTTCTCTTTGAGGCAACTTTACCCTAATGTGGGAGAACTTTGTAATTTTTATTTTTGAAATTACGAACCAATGTCCTCTAGTATGTGCTATTTCTGTTGATACGGGCCCTTACTTTTGCCTGAGAGGAAAACTATAATCAGGAGATCTAAGAACTGTGGGTAGAAATATGTTCTCCAAAGTTTAATAGCCGCATGAATGTGATCTGTGGTGTTGAAGCAGCATATGAGAAGTTTGAGAAATACTTTTCCAAAGCTAATGGTTATCTGCTGTTATAATTCTACTAAAAGGGGTGGGGGAGTAGTAGAAATAACTCCTTTCTTCTTCACCTTACAGAAGGAAATAGTCCATGCTACCTTGCAATTTTGAGGATCTAGATTTTTCTCTCCTGGAAAGTTGGGTTTTTTTGTTTTTTTTTTTTTTTTTAATTAGTGGGGGCATGAAAATTAGGGGGTTTATTTGCAGTGGTGTAAGCTTATGCTGCCAGTTAAAGAGGCTTTCTCGCTCTGGATGATCCTGCTTGGATTTCAAAACCAGAGTTTAAAGCTGAATAACTAGTAGTGATTTTTTTTTTTTTTTTCCCCTACTTTAGCTGTTGTCCCTGAGTGGGTTTCAACTTTTCAATAGAGTGTGGAGGCCTGATATGGCAAGGGGATATGTACACACGTAAGACTGCTCTTGAGAGACGTCCGTTAGGCTCTGTAGGGTTCTAGGACTTCTGCAGCACTGTTGCTGACTCTGAAGTGTCTTGCTCAAGTTAGACAGGAGCTGAAAATGTTGCTATGATGTGTACCTACTATGCATCTTCCACTGACTAAAAAAATGATGATGCAATGGCTAATGGGTAATGTAAAGGAAAAGAGTAAGGGCAGCCCAAAACAATGACTTTGACATTCCATAAAACACAGGGCAAGTTCTAACTGGAATTGAAGCACATACTAAAAAACAAGTCATGTTTCAACGTGTCTTGATGAGGCCTACAAAAATCTGATGGCGGTTAGGAGCTGAGACCACTGCCTGCCCTGCGTGCTGACTAATATGTCCTCATTAGTTCCTTGCATGTGTTGCTGGTTATCTTAGACTGCAACCTATTTAGGGGCAGGATCTGTTTGTGTTTTTTTGTTTGTATTAATAGTTCCTAGAAGAGCAGGACCCTGTCCCAGAATGAGCACTCTTGTCCTTGCTAGGAAACCAAACACATAATTGCAGCGCTTTATTTGTTTCAAGATGACGTGCTGCAACCACAACTTTCTTATATATTCTATATTGTAATTTACTACTGACTTCAACATTGGTTTAGATTTTGTATTCATCAATGTGTTTTATTTGTTCTCAGCATTTTTAGTCTATCACTTACTGTACAGTCTCAAGCTTTTTTGAAGAAACCTGTCTTGTTACAAGGTGTTCAGCACACAATGGATTATGTGAATTAGTTCATACATGTATATGCCATTATGCCTCCTCAGTCTTTTCATATATGTTCTTTCAAAATTATTTCATGCTTTATGGTTACCAGACATTTAACTAATATCTTTATCATGGTAGAACATGAACTTTATTAGTACCAGTTTTTTAAGTGGTCTCTTGGTATGAAACTCCTAGAATATATAGGAAACTGATCATCAGGATTTTAAAGAATTTCAAGTCTGAGGTTAGTTGGCTTCAGTGATACGGTAATTCAGAGTTTAAAAAAAGTGTGTAAAATAGTATATTTGTGGCAAGATGTTGCTCTTGGGGAGGAAGAAGGAATTGCAGTAGTAATTAAGTGTAATTGAAGTGTTATCAGCTTTTTACTATACAGACTAATTTTTATTTTGTTTCACTAGCTCTTTTTTAATAGCTGAGCATCTTTTATTGAATATGTTTTTGGTTTGGATTTGGGGGTTTTTTTGTGACTCTTCTCTCTCCACTGTCTGTTAGGCACTTTCAAGAAATGGACAAAGTAAAATCAATCCCAGACCCGGCAAGGTAAGATCAATTTTATTATCTTTACTGTTCCTCTCTGTATTTAAAGCATAGCAAGATAGTTATATGTTGTTTGTGTTTGTGTTGGTTTGTTTTTTTTTTTTTACACAGCTGGTGATATACTGTGAATCAGACTATCAAAAAAAGGGTATTGAAGTTTTCCATGATATTCTGGATTGCAGTTCTTGGGTTCTATCACCAACACTTTTAGTTAAAGTCATCAGAGGATGGTAAGATATTAATTTTTACTCTTTATCATTGATCTATCCAAAAATCTTTTGAAACAACCAGCATGTAATTCACAGTAAGTCTGCTTTGCAAATGGCAGTGTAACGTAGACATCTATGAGCAAGAAATGTAGCGTTTTACCTCTGCTAATAGGGGGTTCTGAGCTGGGGAAACTTATTTTGATGACAAATCGAGTGTTACCATCTGGAGGGGTGCAACATTTGACCAGGCATAGGTGTGGGATGAAATGGCAGATTCTGTCCAGCTGTGCTGCCCTTGGATTCCTCTCCCTTTTATGGGTTCTTGCATAGTATTTGGATTGGGCTAAAAGGCTAGCAAAGGATTTTAAAGCCATTAAAATAAATGCCGTTAAAATAAAAATTGCTGTTAAAAATAAAGTTGTGCTTGTCTTCTGAGCAGTCTTACCGTGCTGTGGCACATTTATACCAGCCCCTGTGGAACTCCAGGCTGCTGTTCACAGGATCCGGTAGCATGTCTGTTGATACATGATGCAGCAGTCTTCAGTGTCAACATTTTCTGACCTACAATCAGATTGGTTCTGATTAGTATCTCATGCAAAAGTTTGGTATTTGTAGACAGCAGTCTTGCTGCCCCAAATAATCAATTTAAAAAGGTGGAGGAGTTTTTGATGAAAGTACAGAGTCAGCAGTAGGCATTTTTGTTTTTATCTTTGCTTTTAAAAGTATCACAGAGACCAGAAATGGCTTGCATCACTGGTGTTGGGTAGGTAAGCTGTATTGGGATGGCAGGAAGGGTCTGGAAATAATACTTCTTGTGAAAGGATTTGTTAAATGGGAGCATGATTTGTGAAAATCACACTTGATAAAGCACCATTAAGCTGAGAATTTTTTATTTTAAGCTGGATACTCTATGAGAAACCAAATTTTGAAGGCCCCTCTATTCCTCTGGAAGAAGGAGAGCTGGAACTCACAGATATTTGGGGTGCAGGTACTCCTGAAGAGCAAAATGAATGCAAATCCCTAAAGCCTGCTGTGATTGGTTCAATAAGACATGTTGTTAAGGCAAGTAATATAAGTAAAGAAATTTTTTTATAGATCTCAATGTTTGGTCATGTTTTATACTGATACAAGGTGTGATAGGTGTATTAGGACACAAGTGTAACGTGAGTTGTAAATGCATGAAACAGTCTTCCATGTTGAATTTCTTGTTTCATCACAAAATAAATGTGGGGGCTTTTGCACAATGGGGATTATGGTAACATCCACTGGAAGGGTAGGGCGGGAAGAAAACTTAGTATTTTTTATTAGAGTAGCCTCCAAAATGCTATGTACAGCATATGCTTTTTGGCCTGGTCAGTCTCTCAGGAAAAACATCCCAGAAAACCATCAATAATTCCACAGACTCGTATTTTCAAAAGATGTGTGGTTTTGTTTTGTTGTTTGGTGTTGTGTCCGTCCCGTGTCGTCCCTCCCCAATTTAAACCAAATTTACACTCACCAGGAACTTTAGCGTCAAACACCAAACCTTGTTTGATACTCAAAAAATATCCCTGTATGCGCAAACTTATCAGGGAGTTTCACACGTGGTGGAACAGCCTTCCTACATGCACTTTTAACCTACTATTAAGTAGTTACTTTTGCAGGTTGCCAAAACAAGCATGAGCTATAAAGTTACTTGACTAGGGAAGGAAAAAGGAGGAATATGTATTGCTTGTAACTACAATTCTTGTTTAAATTGCAGTTCTCTTCAAGAGTGGCTTGCTTGGTGTTATGTTAGGGATTTAATTTGCTAGAGGAGATGTTAACTGATGAAAGAAGACGCATTCCTAGATGGTAGAAAGTAAACAACGTAAATGTTGATTAGAGATTGACTGACTGTCTTGGTCCAAACAGAAACAGGCAAACTGGCCTAGTTATACTTTTATTATAGGCATCTAATAACAGTAGTAATTGACAAGAGGGGAAACAATTTAAAATAAACAGGTGTTTCAAAACTGATTTAGTTATCCACATTAATTACAGAACTCGCAGTACAGATGAAGTGATTATGGCAATCTTCATTTTTCAGGATTACAGGGTTTGTCGAATTGATTTGTATACAGAACCTGAAGGGTTAGGAATCGTGACTTCCTTTTTTGACGACACTGAAGAAACAGGGGTGTTTGGCACCACTCAGAAGACTTGTTCTATCAAAGTACACTGGGGCATGTAAGTGCGTAGTTCTGTGTGAACGTGTACTGCTATGAAAGGAATTTGTTTTAAACCATTGGTTACACCTATCAGACATGCAAGGAGGCTGTATTTATTCTAGTCCTATATTTTGGTAGTATTTGTTGACAGTAGCATTAGTACATCGTTGTAATGCTTCACCCTTGGAGAGGCTGACCTCTTAAAATGTGTTGTGTTAGAGCCAGTTTTTCTTCTGCTTACATGTAGTAAAGACAGAGTAACCCTTGTGTATTTGTAGCAAAGAAATGAGTTTGCCTCTCCTACTCTTTCTCATTCAAGCAAACTTATCATAAATGAGAGTGGGGGGATGAACTGTTACAATAAGACCACATTTCCTACTTGCTTTCCTCTGAACTTGAAATCTTTGTACTAAAAGAAGAACATTTTCAAGCCCTTGTGTTACAAAATAAGACTTAGTGTCATGTGTGGACTCTGGAAAGCATTCTTGTATTTCACAGTGCATTTTAATTAGTGTTTTTATGGTGATGTTTAGGACATGTATGTTATGTCACCTGAAAATACCTAGCCATATGAGTTAGGAGTGTAATGTATGTCATGAACTAAGCAAGCTTTTATGAGAAGGGAGACCTCTAAGGAATAATCCAGACACTGTACCGATGGTAATTTTGATAACTTAATAAACAAAGTTGTAAATTGGTACTGAAAATATCCCTCAGACTGGTACTGGGAAATGTATGCAGAAGAGGGAGGCTGCTTTCAGAAGAAGTGAGAGAGTGGAACCACTTTCAATGATGTTGGGTCCTGCAGAACGTTTTACAGGGTGTACACACTCTGGATGCTATCTGTTGGCCAAGTCGTGTTTGGGCACTGATAGCATTTGCCTTGCTACAAATAGGCTATTTAGTAAAGTGCCCAACTGAAAACAGTTATTACATACCATTGCAAAGATGTGTTAGAATATACCACATGATAGGGCATTTTAGTTGCTAGGTAAAGGGTATTTTTTCTGATTAAGTCTTTACACCTTGATTGGGGGAAAAATAAAGCACTCGGATGTATAGGAACACTTTAAGGTATCTAAGTAGATGGTTCTCTGACAGGAGCTTATTCCTGTTGACCTGCAAGCTTAATCCAAATGACATGTCTGCCAAGAGTAATGAAATCAGATATGTTATTCGGAGGTTGGTTATTAATTGACTTAATCTACCTCTCCAGTTTATTTCTGTCCCTCACTTAAAAGCATTCCGTAAATAGTGAAATAACAAAATTTTATCGAAAGGAAGCAGGGCCTGTGCACATCCCTCAGATTTCAAACTGGTCCTTGTTTTGCATCAGTGTGAGAGCACTTTTTTTCACTAAATCTATAAACTCTTACAGTCTTAATTTCTCTCTGTTGCATTTGAATCCCTTGAGGGCAGGCAGACTAATATTTGCACTAGGAAGCAAAATAAACATCTGGAAAATAATCTTTCCCAGATACCAGTTCACTAGTCCAATATAGAAAGAAGTTGCTTCTGCCAGTTGCTCGGATGAGAAATTCAGTAAATTGCTGCTGCTTTTTTTGCATGTTGCAGGGTTTTTTCTTTCCTTTAGTTTACAGGCATGACATAGTTCACTATATTGGCAGTTGAGGGAGGCTCTGATTCTGAGTCACCTTGCTGTGTGGGTGTGGTTGTATCTTCTTAAGGTTTCCCAGTGTTTGTGCTTAATTGCTGTTTACTAAAAGCTGCCAACAGAAATGAGTCACTGCACCTTTATCTTCTGATTGTACTCTCTCCTTGGTCTCCAGTGCCGTCTCTTCTTGCAGTGAAGTTGAGGCCTTACTGAGCAGTTCTATTATAGGACTCACAATATATCAAACATTAGGCTATAGACAACAATAAAACTAAAGCTTCTTGTTTGTTTCTTGGAACCATATATCTGCAGTGAAACTGTGCCAACGTGTGCCAGTTTACATCAGCTTGGAATCTGCCTTTTAAGCATGGTAGAGTGATGGATTATTTTAAGATCTTTCCCGTATCACCAGATTTATACCTTATGATCCTTACACAATGAAAGGGTTGGCTGCATAAAGTGTTCCTGTTTAGTATGTGTTTTACACTGCTCCATGCTGTACTTCTGAGACATCAGTAAATTTAACTGGAAGAAATACATCACCATCCTCTGTGCAGAGATCAGCAGTACGCTGCTTTGTTTCCAGTGAGTGATTACTGGTTAAGATTTTCTTGAAAAAGCCTTGAAAAACTACTGTTGCTGTCCCAGTCAGGAATTTTAAAAATTATTTATTTTAAAAATTAGTCTTTCACAGCAGACTTACTAGCAGATACAAACCACGAGGAAGTAGATTTCTAAGGAGTCGTTGGGTTTTTCTATGGGTTCTTCTATGTATTAATAAATAATGTGAGTTTAGAGTTCTCTATTGAACAGACTTTGCAACAAATCCAGGTCTAGGTTAGTAAAGATCTTTCAACTTCTTGAAAATTGGTTCTGCATATTTTAAAACTATTCAAAAATAATACACAGTAACCTTAAGTCTTGAAACTTCGGGGTAAAATTTGTGTTGCCTCCAGATAAGACAGGGTCAAATCCTTTACTGTCTGTTCATTGTACTGATTTTTATTTTTTAACCTGTTAAAACACATGCAGTTGGTGATTCTTGCACAGACACAGAAGTTTGCCAGTACGCCAGCTTGTAGTTGGCAATTTTGATGGTAAAGTCAAAGAAACAGAGTTTTATTAAGGGTACAACGGTGTCTTTTCTGAAGGAAGCACATTGTCTTGTTCTTCACTGTTCAGAAATGTTCTAGGGTTTTTACCTTTTGCTTTCCTCTCCTCCTTATTTTAGATGGCTAATTTATGAAGAACCTGGTTTCCAGGGGGTCCCTTTAATGTTGGAGCCTGGTGAATATCCTAATTTAGCATTCTGGGAGAAGAAGGAAGCCTACATCAGGTCCATGAGGCCCTTGAAAATGGTAATGTACTGTTATTCCTTGCAGGTTACACGACCTGTGTTGGGATGTTAGAAATAATGTATTGAGGTGGCTAGATTTTTCAAGTCTCACAAAAATGTTAAGTCTTTAAAATTTTTAGTCTATGAAATTCTTGAACTTTTAACATTTGATTGCATCCATTTCTGCCTTTAATCTTCTTATGGCCACCTGTGTTCTTCAAGGCAAGTTTCAACTTAATTCTGTCTTTTTGTGAAGAGTTGATGACTTATAGTTGTCTGCAAGTTGTCTAAGTAAGTATAGACAACTTATATTTTTTCTTCTCCCCCCTCCCCTTTTCTTTTTAATAGGGTGGTCGCAAAGTTGAATTCAGTGGAGAGCCAAAGGTAAAAGTTAATATTTATTTGATTGCCCAAATGTATTTTATAATACATGAACTACACATGGGTAGATAAATTTATCTTGATCATGTACCGACCAGTGATGGTTTAGTGGCTGGTCCTGCTGTATGTGACCACACCATGAAACTGCAACTTCTGTCACATTTATGCATCCGTCACATGCGTATTAACAGCCACCTGGATAACACAGGTGGGTAATGAACATTCAAGCCCTTATGTTGCATCTCAAAGGGAAAGACCTCTTGAAGGGAATAGAGATATCCCACTAATTATTTTCATGATCTTGCCTTCTCCCTATATGTGCCCATGCAAAAGAAACTGTTGTCAGAATTTATCATGCTCTCTGCAACCTTTCTTTTACTTCATTTCTGCTACAGGTAATCATTTATGAGAAGCCTTTCTTTGAAGGGAGACATGTGGAATTAGAATCAGAAATCTTTATGCTTGATGACAAAGAATCAGAAGAAAAGACAAGACTTCCACTTACATCAGTGAGATCCATGAAAGTACTGGGAGGAGTGTAAGTGTGGGAAAACACCAGCAATATTTCCCCTTCAGGAGAAGTGGTAATGCCATAGATTGGAAATTCCACTGGACAAATTCAATACCTGTTTAATTTTTCTGTTTTCCTAGGTTTTGGGTTTAGATATATGCCTGGCTTAAATTTGTAAATATTCACAGCAAAAGAACAAATTTCACACACCTATATCTGCTCTGTAACAATATGGAGTAGCAGTTCTCCATTTTCACATGCAGACTCTGTTGTTGTTATTTAGTTGGGTCGCTTATGAGAAGCCTGGGTTTGAAGGCCATCAGTATTTGCTGGAAGAAGGAGCGTATCGGGATTGGACAGACTGGGGTGGCTATGATGAAGAGTTGCAGTCATTGCGACCGATTGTTGGCGTAAGTTGCAAGACATTTAGTAGACATCTCCTGAGTGCACTGAGACGTCATGTTGCATTTTCCTTATGATGCTTCTCTTTGTTTTAACAGGACTTCACAAGCTCCCATATGATAATGTACAGTGAAAAAGACTTTGGACCAAAGGGTTCCAATATTAATGTGTTAGGAATTATTTCCAATTTGAAAGACACTGGATATGGGCTGAGGACACAGTCTATAAATGTGCTAAGTGGCGTGTAAGTGATATTTTTAATGGCCGTTTAATCTTAAATGTGCTATTCTTTTTAGAATTTGATAGTATTTGCAGGTGTTTTTCAGCACTCTGACTTCTAATGTTTATGTGGAGTCTTCAGATAAAATTTCATGCCCTTGACTGCAGAATGTGAAAAGTAAAGCTCATTGTTTTTGTGAATATGTGAAATAAATTAGTTTTCTTCTCATGGTAAGATCAGATGGTCCCAGGAAATGTTGGCTTACTAATACACGAAGTGTGAAACTATATGAGCTGATATTTCATCAGAGGTAGAAATGGCTTGTTCTTGTGGCTGTATTTTTTTTAAAGCATTTCAACAGCAAAATTGTCACAGAACAAACTTACCATTTTAAAACTAATTTCTAGGCTTCTTGTGTTTGACGAGAGGCAAATTCCTTGCACTTTTGTCTCAGTTGTGTGTAAAAATGGAGATAACTCTTGCCATGGTCACTAATACATTCTGATGTTAAGGAGACTTTTAACTGTTCTGAAAAGTAACATTGCTTTTGCAGTGAATAGTGTTTTAGTAATGTGGCATTGATTTTTTTTGTTTTGTTTGTTTTGGTTTTTCTTGTTTCTTTTAAACACAGTGGTTCCCAGAACTTAGCGTTGGCATGGCCATTAACAACTCCTACTCTTTGTGCCACATCTGTTGTCACACACAGTTGATCAGTTGATAGACTTTGTTTATTGCAGATTGATTTTTGCTCACAGCCTTGCAGACTTCATCAAGGTATTTTGGAAGCACAGGCAGGTATTAGCAATCATGTCTCCAAATATACAAAATTACTTAAAGTAGTAGAACCAAAAAGGTGTGAGACGTACAGTCTCTCTCCCTGCCCGGTATGCAGGTGGCTTGCTGAAAGCTCTGCCTTACCCAGCCACACCCTAAATCTTCCTGTGTGTTATCTGTGTGATATCTCTGCAAGTTTTGTCTGGATAAAGATTGCAGAATCAAGCTCACTGCATTCCAGGGGAATGCTTTTAATTTGTATATGATTATGGTGTGACAGCAGGTTTTTTTCTGCCCGGTGACCTTTGAAGCCACTGTGTCCTTTTGTATTCTG
>NW_010531698.1:25673-29942 GCF_000687285.1 Phaethon lepturus | reverse complement strand
GAAAGAGTCACCTTTGAAGATTGGGAAACAAATTGTGGGTTACCTATCACACCCTTTGTGTAGTTGCTCTAGTAAGTGTCTGTTGCAGCTGAGATAAGAATCATACTTGAGTTTGAGTATTCTAGTAATTAAGAGTGACTGTAATACTCTGATGGCAAAGGCGGCTAGAAGTCATTACAAACAAAACTCTTGTCCCACAGACTCTGCTACTGCTCCTGTAATCTCACCTTGTAGTCTCTTAAAGATGTAATTTGTAGCAATAAACTTTTTAAAAATTTAGATGCATTGTTCATAACAGGTGACTAGCACTCAACTCTTAACAGTCTTGTACAACCCTTTTGTTTCCAGAGAGGTTGTGAGTGTTTGGGGGTGTTGTTGGTGGTGGTCTTACTAAATGCTAATCTGTCATAAAGGTGGCATGAGTCACATTAAGTCATGCTTGGTCATAAAATGCTTTATTTTAAGTGTTAAGTAACACTTAACACTGTTCAGGTGGAAAATTTTTATATTTTTCCTTCCAAGAAATCAGTCATAGAGTGATGAGTAACCCATTGTGCAATTTCCTGAGCTGTTTAGACTGTAATGTACACGATGTCATAGTGAACTGTGACAGGTTCAGTAAAAGCTTGTCATAATATTTGAAGTAATCTTCCTGGGGTCATACTGAAAATACTTCATTTTAAAAAAAAAAAAAAAAAAAAAAAAAGAAGCCCTGAACCTTTCATAGCAATTTTTAAACTACAGGTATTTGGGATAAGCAGTTATAGCTGTAACAGATGATCTGTATTTCCCGTATAATTAATTTGATTGCTCTGTAATTTAAAGAGTATATCAAAGAAAAGAAAGCCTGACACTGCAGAGCACAGATACTACTGAGTAAGTTCTAAGCTAAACTGCATCTCTAAACTGTACGCTGAAGACAGTCCAGCTCTGCATTTGGGGAGTGAATATTGCATCTTGGGATAATTGGGTGCTATCTGCATTAAAATTTTCAGCTATTGTGTTTCTGAAGAATTGTTTCTAAGTAGTATTTTAACGTCTTTGCTAAATCCATTGTAAGGACATCCCCCCCAAAATATCCTAAGGTGATGAGGATTGACGTCTTTAAAATCAATAAATGTTTTGTGCTTGAGCATTCTTCAGAGATTGGTCAAGCGTAAAATCCAGGATATTTTATTCTTTTGGCATTGAGGTGGGAGAACGCAATCCAGAAATGCCTGAAAAATAGGAGAGGCCTTTCTTCTTTTAAGTAGGGTTTGATCTTTACTTCCAAATTGGCAGAATTTTAAGTGGTAGAAAATGGAAGTATTTACTAGGAACAGGTAACACCCTTTACAAGTTTAAGCAAGTACTAAAAAATCAACTGTTGAACAATTTTGATTTCCTCTCTCTTAATAACTCTTCGAGCTTACATTTAATAGTGATCAAAATCACAGGAATTGCATGTTTGAAATGTGCCTTTTCTTTATCCATAAACACACAAAACATTTGCCAAAAATACTGAAAAAACCCCTGTCTTTTAGTTGATCCTTTTTGAACTTGGTGGAAGAACTTTTCCAGATTTGTTTTTTTACATAGGTGTTTGTTTTACTGTGGTCCTGTAATTGGCCTGGTTTTCCCCTAATTCTTAAGTAGTTAGTCCACAGTGCAGATTTGGCTGCTTCTAGTGTACCTATGGTACACTAGTGTACATAGTGTATGTGTTAAGGAAATGATTAAGTGATGAGTAGTTCATATACAGGAGCCAGAATGTAGTAAATTTAATCTGTATGCACTTCAGAACGTAACATGGGTGAAGCTAAAGAGACATAAGGTACAAAAACAAATTCCAGTGGGAGATGAAAAGGGCAAGAGCCCTTGGGTACCCCATGGGAGAACATTTCAAACCAAGCTTCCACTTCCCTCCTTCTCTGAACTGAACTGAGCTGAACTGATGTTTGGAAAAAAAACTTTCAAGGAGTCACAAAATTAAAGTTCGCAGGTCCCTGGGATACTAGGAATCACAGGCACGAAGGGGTACGGTAAAGAACCTGTCTTCTCTCCTTCCTGTAAACAGAATTTTATTACCTTTTACTCTCTGTTAATCGGCTACAAATCTGCAAGTGCCAGTTAACTTCCTGGCTCCTCTGTGGTCTGTCTGATCAGCATGTATAGGCTGATTTAAACCCATTGTCTCCATGTAATATTTAAGCTTTAAAGATTGTGGATTCTACTTCAGACCTGAAAGAGTGCTTTTACGCCTGAAAGCTTACTTTTTACAACTATGGCATTTAGTTTAATGAAGGTGGTGTTGTTTCTTCCATACCTGAGGAAAAAGGTCCTTCCAGGACTTAGGTAATCTGTCCTATCCTAAAAATACTCTGAGCAATGCAAAAAAGGGGATTACCTCTCTCAGCTAGTGTTAGAAAGAGCATACGTGATGAGAAATGGCCAAAGTTTTAAACAAGAAAGTTAGGTAAGATGAATCCTGGGCTAACCGTGGGCAAAGCTGATTTTTGGCAAGTTGTCTATGTCCGGGTTCTTTTCTTGACTGTTCTTCCAGACCCTATTGGGAGCTGCGTCTCCTAGACATCGTATATAGAAGGCTTTGGGGAAAGATATGTGCGTGTAATAGTGCTAACAAGATACAAACGATGCTTTTCTCTACATCTCTGGTTCCAGGGGCATGGATGGTGCAGATGACTGAAGGTCTCCAGCACCACCCTGCCAGTAACCTGGGATGAGGCTGCTGCTCAGCCTAACTAAGGCAATTTGCAGGGCTGGGGGTAACAAAAACTGTTGTGTGAGGAGAACTTGCTCCCTGTGGGGCAGGGTGGTTGTTGTCACGCTGCAGAGCAGTACTTCAGTTTTCGTGGTGCCTGGCAGCTGGGTTATGACTCCCTTGCTCAGATATGGAGGTGATGTCTTGCTCTCCAGGCCTTTCTGGTAAGTCAGAAGGCAGTGCTTCTTCCTAGGGATAGTCTTGAGGTCTGACAGGTTTAGCTGGTATTGAATTCAGCTGCCTGTCCTTGATGTTGTTGTTACTACTCTCAGCAGCTTGTATGGGCTTCTGAAAGAAGTGGGAAAGCACTGGCATTTCACTAGTAAACCCTGACTCTAGAAATAGTCTCAGTGCACGGGCTGACTTGCATGGGAGGGTTGTACTTAATTAAATCGCATTGATTTCAACATAAACACATGCAAGTGAGATACATTGATTACTTCTGTATTCAGGCCTCTTTTTAGATGGGGGGAAACGAAATAACTGCTATCGAGAGATTCTTAGGAGGCATCTGGCATGTTTTGTCATTCACCTGATATCAGAAACACTGGTTTGCATAGATGTCAATCAAGTTCAGGTGTCATGCACTGTAGTTGTACCCTGGCATTTATGCATTGAAAAATCTTAATGAATGTCTGCTGAAGAAATTGGGTTAAGGAAACATCATTTTCACAGCTTTTGCTATATGTGGCATACAGGTATAGACATACCCGAGACATCTGAACGGTCTGCTCAATTTATTGTACATACCAATGTCTCTTTGATGAATTACTGTGAGGTGATTTTGAAATGTGCCTTGAAATATGTCTTAAGTAATTAGTGCATAACAAGTTTGAATAATTGATTATATCTGAGGCAAACCAAGAGATGTGAATAGTGATAAATGTGAATCGCTATTTGAGTGTTTGCCATGGACAAATAATACAAAGTTCATACTCTCAGCACATACGTGTTGATGCAGCTTTATTTCAGTTTGAAGTTACCCCACTTCTTATATTTGTAGAGACTTTGGCATTTTTCTTGGAATAGAACTGTAGCTTAATAAAATTCAGTTCCTCGACACACGTAGATCATTTTATGGTGAATTTAGATAATAAGAGTTAGCCTCCACTGCAAATTATAAGTTCTGTGTCATTTTACTGCTTTAAGATGTGAAATTTTTTGTTAGTGTTGAAACTCTGTAAGAAGACTGCACTGAAAGTGGGTCTTGGCTTGTTACGCAACACACTGGCCACAATTAAAAGCTGGTTGCCTATGGGTAGAAGATGGTCTTGCAGAACCAGGAACCAGAAAGATTTCCTGATCCCTGCAAAAATAAGTGAAACTCAGCTGTTGCTGTGGCCAGTTCTAATACTGGCACTCAAAAAACCCCACAAACCCAAAAAACCCAAACAAAAAAAAGGATGAGTTTAAAAAAGAGCCAGAATATAATTATGGGAAAGTTTGAGAAGTCTAGCAGTGAAAGGCAAGAGAAGTTATGCAGGTTAACACAAAACCAAAGGTAGTGC
>NW_010531698.1:0-25642 GCF_000687285.1 Phaethon lepturus | reverse complement strand
GGAATGCTTTATCTGGGCTTTCAGCATGGAGCCAGGGATACAAGAATGCCGTAAGAGAAGGTTTATTGAATGTAGTAGGCTATGCATAGCAAGACTAGCTTATAGCAGATACTTCAGACTAGAAATAAAGTGCTGCAGGGGTAATTGAGCGTTGGAGAGCTATATATGTAGTGATTTGGTTGCTTTTGTAATACTTCAAGTGCGTATTTCAAAAGTTCAGTGTCTTTCAAAAAGGCACATTCTGACTGAGACAGAAGTTAGGGGCTTGATGCAGAAATCTGAGTTTGTGGCCTGTGCCAGGCATGCAATCTGACTGAGTGGTTATAAAAACGGCTTTGAATTTAAATACATTAATCTGGTCAAATTTGTGATGGTTTTTAATGCTTAACTTTCAGGGATGTCCTTCTTGCTGATGTCTGTGATTCCTAGCAGGGAACAGCCTGCTCTCATTAGCATATATGCCTGTTGTTGCAACTCAGCTTTCTGTTAGGGTGTATGTTTGCTTAAACACAACTGAATTGTAGGTACAGGCAACATTAAAAATCAGTATTCCTATCTTTACTGCCCAGATGACTCTGAAAATTAGTTTTATCCAAAAAGTTATATTCTGTTATCTGTCTGTGTTTCTAGAGAAGAACTTGATCTAGGTAAAATAATAGAATTATGAAACGTCTTGACATATTCTTACTGGAGACAGCTTTTAGGATACTCAGCAGATAATTTATTTGAACTTGTCTGCTTTAGCGAATTCACTGTGATTCATATCAACATAGTAGGATGAGTGGCAGTGGAATTTGCATGGGTTTTAGAGTATTAGATACTTGGGTTTGTTGAAAAACTTTGGTTTTGGGCTTTTAACAGCATCACTTTTTGGCACTTCAGAGGAGAAATTTCTTATTTGTTCTTACATTAAGACAGTAATGAACATACACATTGTATTTTGAAAAAGTAGCGTGACTTCTACCCTTCGCCCTCTTCTTCTGTCTCTCTTAGGTGGGTGGCTTATGAGAATCCTGAGTTTACGGGGGAGCAGTATATACTGGCTAAAGGGCTTTATCCCAGCGTTGAGGCATGGGGGGGAAAGAATTGCAAAATATCTTCAGTTCAACCCATCATTATGGTAAGGAGTTCATTTTATACTAGTTTTGCAAGTTTCTCTGAAGTTTGGAATTAGACTTTTTCTATCAAATTCAGTTTATTTACATTCTTTAAACAATAATTAATAGTAATTTTTGTATGTTTGTTATTTTATCATTGTTTAAAATTTTTTTTCCCTTTTTCTTTTTCCCTCCAAACTTTTGCAGGATATTGTTGGAAGCGAAAGGGGTAAAGTCAAGGTAAGATACTTCTCTAAGTGTATGAAGCATACTGTGTTTTGTCTGTAACATGTATAAATAAATGGCTTTTTGTCTAGTGTAACACCCAGATATTTGCATAGACGGTTGACGAGTCAGACAACGAGTGAGAACTGATGGTGAAGGCTGGCTGTTTTCCAAAGCTCTTAAGTAAGGCACATTAAGGCCCAAGGAAGGTGGGATTTAATACGCAGCTGCCATCAGAACTTTCTCAGGGCACAGGCAGTGTTTTGGTTCAGCAAGTAAGCTGTTCTGGGTTTTGGTGATTGTTCTGAGGAGCTGGAGCCCACAGCCCTCTATGCAGAGGTGCAAGCACCTGGATTCTGTTGCTGAGGCGAGGGCTCTACAAGTTAGATGATGTTGTTCATGGTACAGTTGTGACTTAATTCCTTTTGAACCTAGTTCTTTGGTTAACAGTTCTGCTAATGGTGGTTGCACTTTAAGGGAATCTCGTTCACTCACAAATATTGCTGAGTTGTGCTTAAAAGTTAATGCCATCTTTGTCAATAACTAAGAGAAGGAAATGGCAGGGAGAACTTGTCTGTTCAGTAAGTTAACATATTTTTATGTTGGACTGTCTCCTATGTGCAAGTACTAATACATAGTTTTGACAGTGAGGCTAATGGGTGGCTTTTTTCATCCTTTCGTAATTCTGAACCTTTTTGTGTTTGTCCCTGTACAAAGTTACTTTTATTTTCATTTCAGTCAAAACGGTGAGTATGAAACTAAAAACCAGAGAGAAAAGTCTTAACTGTCTCATTTTGCTTTCATGGTTAGTAGCATGCCTCACTGGAATCTCCTGCATAGGGATAATGTATAAACTACAGGGAATAAAATCTCAAGGCTGCTTATTTTCAGCAATGTGCATGAAAAGTTTTCTATATGTTACGTGCCTATTAAGACCTTATCCTAAGGAAATGAAGAAGTAATGGCTTGTAGTCAACAGACTGCATCCCTTGTCAGCATGTTCCTCTTTGGAGAACGCTGTACATGCCTACACTCGTATCTCTGTTAAGAGTGAATAAAGCTGGTAGGCATGTGATAATGTGAATGACTTCTGTGTGATCAGGGTTAATTATCCTCTAACCAAATTAGCAGGTTAGCTGCTTAGAAATTTTTTTTCTTTTTAACAAGGACAAAAGACTCTGGGTGACGTACCCTGTCTTATCCTCCGAGCAGAGAAAGAACTGACATGACTGTAACTACAGCTGTAACAGGCACTTAAAGCCCATTTACCCTGGGAATATATACCGTGCCTGTTGGCATGCTGTCCGAGTACTCTGCCAAGATTATGAGAGTTCTGAGAGACAGTTTTCATTTAGTGGGAACAGTATGTACTTTGGAGATGAAATGGATTAATAATCTAAACCAAAACTGTTTATGGCCCTGTACTAAAGATGTGCCTATCCTGGCCATTCTGTAGGAATTTTAAAATCTTCCCCAGCAGTTAGTCCAAGGCTCTATCTTTGTTAGCGTTTTTTAATTATTTTGTATGTTACTGAGTGATTTACAGCTAGAAATAATTTTTGGTATTGTTACCTTGCTGTCTTGAACAAGGATTGCAACAATGAAGAGGTAACAAAAGTACATATATAACTGAGAAAGTCTGGGTGTTTTAAGCATGTTTTAATCTAATTATGGAAGTAAGGGTAGAGACATGTTACTGAAGGTTGAAGAATGAATTATTTTTAAATATGTTTATAACTTTTTAAAGGTCCAGTTATTTTCAGAGCCTGAATTCAAGGGTAACTGCCAAATATTTGAAAAAAACACAAGATGTATTGATTCATTTGCTGTGAAGTCTTCAAAAATTTTAGATGGCAGGTAAGTGATACTGAATTAATATTGCAAAATCACTAAAATGGTAAAAGTTTTAAAAAGCTAACCAGCTTTCTAACACCTGAAGTGGTGTCACATATGGGGACTTACAGGGAGCAGTGCTTTGCAGGTTACACATCAATCTTTAGCTTGTCAGGACAAAACATTGTAAATAATGTTTCTGTCAGTAGCTCTTGCTAAAGACTGAGAAACACTAGCATCATTTTACTTGCACAGAATTCTTACGAGGCAATTTCTTCTTCTTCCTGCAGCTGCATAGTGTATGACCAGGAAGAATTCTCTGGTAATCAGTATGTGTTAGAAGAAGGAATTTATCCTGATCTGACGGCGATGGGTTGTTCACCCCAAGCAGTTCTAAAATCTTTACGGATTATAAATATTGTAAGTAAAGCTATTAGAAATACTGTACAGTAAAGTACACTGATGACTCTGACCTCCCCTTTTTTTTGCAACAGTAAAAATGCTAGGGATGCACAGACAACAGAGGAATTTTTTTTTTTCTATGCAGTAGCAGTTAAATGTCCTAGCTGCACTCAGGTTTTTTGACTTCTGTGCTGTTTTTGCAAAGGAGTGGACATCACAGAAGCAGCTGCCTGGGATCATTGTTCTTAATAACAACTTATGAAAGGACTTCTGTAAAAAGAGTCAAGGATGTGTCAGGCTCTTTATTTCCCAGTAGGAGAGACCACTTAGAGTGGGTTGAGAACATTGGAACATTAGGCATTGGAACAGGCTGCCCAGGGAGGTGGTGGAGTCGCCATCTCTGGAAGTGTTCAAGAAACGTGTGGATGTGGCGCTTCAGGACATGGTCTAGGGGACATGGTGGCGCTGGATTAATGGTTGGACTTGATGATCTTGAAGGTCCTTTCCAACCTAGTGTTTCTGTGATTCTGTGATTCTGTGAGAAGTGTCAGTAGGAGAAAATGTCAGTGTGGAGAAATATCTGTACTGCAGACCTTGTTTTTTATGCATATTAAAAAAGCAGACTTAACTAAGCAACTTTGCATGAAATACATGTAATTATAAAACACTATTGCTATCATCAGGGAAATGCAATTTGAGTTAATCACGAAATAATGCACCCTTCTAGATAAAGTAAAGCAACACCCAATGCTATTTGGCAAAATCAGACGGTGGTGTTACATGTGGCGGATACAAACGAAAAAACATTTACATATTTTGTAACTCAACAGTGGCAAGGAATGAGTTTGCTCAAGCCTATAACCAATCATTATGATGGATCACTCCTGGAATCTGCAAGTATCTTTTAAGATCAAAGTAATTACTAGCAAAATGTGGTCAAGAATCCAGGAACTTATGGCAATATGAAGAGATGGTTCTCATTTTAAAAAAGGAGGAGTACACTATTGACTCTCTTCTTTGAATTTGGCAACTTTATTGCACTGCACTATAATTTTGGTAACCTGTCAGTGCTGTAGCAGTTGACGAAGGAGAACTAAAATGTGTCATCCTCTTTCATGTCTCTGGAGCATTTTGATGTACAGTGTAAACAAACATCTGCAGCAACTATGTCTGCCTTCTGAACTCTTTGGCTGTCCAGTAGGCAGATCCTATTAAAAACAATAGAAGTGTTTCTAGCCAAGCTTTGTGGGACACCTCTGTGAATCAAAATAGGTTCTTTTGTACATGACAGTATCAAGTTCTTGGGTTCAAAATGCTTGTTTCAAGCTGGAAGGATCAGTTTGCTTGTGGAAGATTTATTATTTGTGACAGAGACTGTTGTGTTAAAACAGCCAAATGCCAGTTCTGTGCCTCTTTAAGTTCTTGTAACTTCTGAAACTTGTTCTAGCCCTATAATTTGTCACACTTCAGACAGCAGCATGGAGCTGCATCTGTCTGCGAAGTCATGTGCTGCTGCTGCCTCCTTCAGAGGCTTCCTACTTGTGGAGAAGAGGAAAATGGGTTGCTTTGCTCAGCGGTTTATTAGCAAACCAGAAGACAGAGAATATGAAGTTAGGTGGAAATTATCATATTATACTATTCATTTTTCATAATTTTACAAAACCTTATTATTCTAGATACTGGTTTCACCTGTCAGATTTATTTTGGGACTGTTCTTTTTTAGCAGTGCCAATCTAATTCCTCCCCACCATCTGCTGTTCCCATAACTTTCCTCTTGATCTTTCTGTGACATTTCTATACAAGAAGCACCTTTGCTATTTTAGTATGTCACGTTACTATACTTACCTAGTTTAATTCCCCTTTGCAGGGATCCATTTCTAAGGGGTGATAAAAAAAGGAAATGAATGTTTGATAAACTTGGAAGTGAAAGTCAAAAGGGCTTTTGCTCATATGCTGAAGGTTTTTCGATTTTTCATACCACTGTATCTTTGCTTGTTCGTGCTTGCTTTGCACAGTCCACATGGTTGTGCTGTAGATAGAAAATAGCATTTTTCCTTCTTGAATTTGCTACATTTTTTTTCCTGAACATACTACAAAAACAACCGTGAATGTGGTTCATGTTTGAACAGTCATGCTGAAAATACTTCCTTTTAATGAGCAACTCTGTGAAATAACTAAATGTAGATACACAGGAGCACCAGCTTTGTACAGTGCAGTACATGGGAACTACTGAAAGAAAACTTGTGAGCTGACCTTGCAGTTTTCTCTGTGGGGAGCATTTTATATAACAGTGTTGCTGCTGAATCTAAAGAATGCCCACAGTGGAAGGTGTGGCAGAAAATTAGAGGATTTCCTTTTCTATCTGTGTGTTTTCTTTGTAAGTAAATTATTTCTGAAGCATTGCATATGGCTCGAGGGCTGCTGCCTGACCAGTTGTGTGTCTCAGAGTGCAGCTCTGTGAATGGGCTGAGGGGTTAGAGACACGGGGACTGTTCCTGTTGGGCTTTTTACCCATGAAGACACATAACAGCCTAACTGGTATTAACCTTTCATGGTGGGGATGAGTGCACTCTGATTTTTGAGTAAGCTGAAAGGCCTCTCCTGGCGCTTTCCACAGCCTAGCAGGGTGCGTGCCATCAGGAAGCACAGCTCAGCTGCTGTGCGGTAACTTGGACTGCTGTGGAGATAATGGTGATGCTCACGCAACATTGTCATCTGGGCCCTTAAACATCTAAAGGAAGATTAAAGAGGAATTTAAGCACTGTCTAGAAATTGGTAGACATGAGGTCTTGCCTAACAAAGTCACACGGAAGCACGGATATCTGCTGCCATGTGTGTACGGAGCCACCTCTGCCTTGGAGGGCCTGTTTCCATGCCTGAGGCCAGATGGGAGTCTGTCGAGACTTCGCGTCATGTCGGGCGTTCCCGATCCAGTTGATGTGTTTCAAGCATGCCGAGCACATGCCAGCAGGAAGGAGCTCTTCTGGCTATGGCGTTAGTTTTATGCGGCCGTTGCTGGAAGACTTGCAAGAAAGGGAGTGGCAGAGTCATTTCTATCTATGAGCGTAAACTGTTTAACACCAGGACACTTGGTCTTAATTGACTTTACCCTGAGGGATTTCAAACCATTACCTCCCAGCTTCCAGGGAGAGGCCTTAATTGTGAGAGGTTATTTCCAGTCCACTACAAATACCTTGCCACACAGAAAAGAGTCCAAGGTTTGTTTTCCAGAAGACATTTAAAATGGATTCAGTGATGCAGGGAGCTTCATGTGGGCAGAATCCCTTTTGAGACCAGAAGTGTTTTGGTAGAGGGAGAAGAATCATTTCCCCACAGCAATTTGGAGGATTCAGATGTTACAGTTTTTCCTTGAGTCATAAATTTCATCTCAGAAGTATGAATCGTGAAGTTTTTGTCTAGTCAGAGATTGATGTTGCCATAACCTACTATAGGAGTTAAAAATGAGAGCAGTAAATGATCAGCAGTGCTGACAAGGCTGTCATCATTTGAAGCTGTAGAAATCAACATTATGTTACTGGGTGTTCAGGTCTGAAGATGAAAATTCCTACAATGTGTGAGGTTTAATGCAACGGAAGAGGGATATGGCATTAATTAAAATTATTTTAAAGCATACTTAAGATATTTGCAAGAATCAACCACAGAGACATTTTGTATGTGCCTTAAGATAAGGAAGTCTTATGGTCAATGCAGGAAGATCCCTTTTGTGTTTTGTATAAGAGCATTTTATTACTTTTTTTAAGTAACCTGTTGCAGAGCAAGAACATTATTTGGGGTCTTTGTTCTTAAACAATCAAGAAAGAGCCTCTGAAATAAATGGGCTGTGTGGAGTAATGGTGTTCACAGTCACCATCTGGAGTTCTAACATCCTGTAAAAGTGCTCGTCTTCCTCTTGCAGGAGCTGTCTGAGCCGTGCATAGCTCTTTTTGAAAAGGTGGGTTTCCAAGGAAAGAAAATCGAATTCAGTACAGAAATCTTAAATCTCCAGTTCCTGGGATATAATCCTCGAATAGCTTCAATTCAAGTCCTTGGCGGCGTGTAAGTTTAAAGTTGCTTTTTGATTCTTTAGAATGATATACTTACTCAGCAGAAAAATTACAGGTGTTAGAAGCAAAAGAGTATAAGATTAGAATATCATAATGTGTGCAGTGCATTAATGCAGTTTCTTACAGAACCTTTTCACATTCTGTTTGAACAGCACGTTATCACTGACTGGTGCCCTGTGCTAGAAGTTGAAATGAATCTGACTAAAGCTCACAAGGAAACTAGTGTCTTCTCTCATGCCGTATTATAAAAGCCAGCTTGCATAGCATCCTTAAAACTAACTTCTGTGCTCTTGGTTTAGTTCTCAATCATAAAAAAAACCCCATGTTCAGTTTGTGATCTGTGTTTTGGGTTGTAAGTTCAAAATGTTGTCATAAGTCTTCACTTTCATGCTTCTACCTAGATGCTATGGACACTGGTACAATCAGATCATGATCTGGCCCCTTTTGGCATTAGTAATAATCCCTTTTACTTCAGAAATTGGGTCAGACTCTTGGTTGTAAATCTAGCGGTTAAATTCATTAACTATTTTTAAGCAGTTGTGTTCTCTAAATTTACTTGTGAAGATCATGTAAAAAAATAGTATGTGGTGAAGTTTAAAAACTGCCTGGAAGCATTTGAAAACTACTGTACCATCTTATTCCAGTGTTCCAGCAGATCTGTTAAATTTCTCTTTCTGTGTTTTTCCTGTTGTCAACCTCTACTTCCAAGATACTTGACCCAAGTATATGTTCAGGTTTTTTTCCAACTTGAAGAATGTGAGCTTTTTTTTTTTTTAACAAAAGATCCATGCTACTGTTGCTTTGCATTTAAATGTGTTCTTTAGAAGAGGTAAATTTCCAAGGTGTGTGCTAGAGAGATGCTGTCGGATAGCTTAAGACTGCCCTCAAGTGGATACCTGGGACCAAATCTGTAGAGCAAACCATTTTCCCCATCTGGATAAGCTGGTCAAAGGGTTTCCTTAGCACATTGAACTGAAGTTTGAAACATAAATGTCATAAGAAAAGGTACATGCTCCATATTCCTAAGTCTCCTGAGATTTCAGTATCTTTCACCATAACCACAATATAGTTGATTCTCACTTTCCATAATGTGAAATAACATGAAGTCAAACATGAGCTTACTTCTTTGCCAAGAACATGGGTAGCGTGATTCCAGGTACTGGAGTTGTGAATTGTGCGTGTTTGCTGTCTGATGAATATACTTTTTTTTTTCCTGGTTGATCACTGGAAAGGTATAGAGCATGATATGAAAATTCTGATTTCATTATAGCAGTGTCAGCTGCTGAAATGTGTCAAAATACAGGTTTCAGAGCGTCCGTGCCCCTACTGCCTCCCTTATTCAAGGGGTTTTCATCTTCTTTTCCTTTGCTAAGACACATCTGTTTATAATACTCCTAATTTCATACCTAGGGATAGATGTGTATTAGGCTGTGAAAAAGCACCAAAATTCAGGTGAGTGTGCTGCTTCTGGATATAGATGTCTACTGACAAATCAGTCAGAGGAAAGCAGGTAACAGGAAAATCTGTGTGCTGAGTGTTCATGTACTCGGAAATCTATGGCTATTGGACAGTCCCAGCAAATCAGTGTGAGAAAACTCAACAAATTGCACTGTATTTCAGCCTATTTCAAAGTGTAATTCACTGCCTGTGCCAATAGAGAAGCAAAAGTCAGGTTCTGACAGGTTGCTCTCAATGTGATTGAAAGCGTGGTTGGATGTCTGCTAGGGAATGCAAACCAAAATTTTTCCTATATGCTTTTTCTCTTTCTCTCTTTCCCCCCACCCCCACCCCCTTCCAGGTATTTGGAAAGAAGAAAGGTCTTCTGAAATAAAACCTCTATCAAAATACCCTAGAGAACTTCACCCTGTTGCAGTTCCAGTATTTGCTCGTTGCAATCTGCATCCCTAGTAGTTCTTTCCCATATGGGTCAGGCCTGTCCAAATTAAGATACGCACATGCAGCAATCTAGCATATACAGCACATGTAGCATATACATATATGTTCCTTGAGGAGTCACATTACCTCCTGAAAACAGATGATATTTAAAAATTGAGTTCTCCCTTTAAGGCAAGAAAATGCTTTGTCTCATTCAGCTTGTAATTTTTAAATAACAGTGCTTTAAAATGTGATCTCCATTGTACTCATCTTAATCAGGATGTGATTTTATTATTTTTGAAGACCTGTTAAAAAGAAGGTCATTGACTTTCCCAAAGCTAAACGCCACTACTTTGTGGGACAGATGTCTATTAAGCCCGTTTACTGATTCCAACGCAGGATTTGTCAGTAAAAGCATTCTGTCTGTTTTTTTTTTCTTCTTATAGATGGATAATTTATGAACATAGTAATTACAGGGGACGTCAGATGTTGTTATCACCGAATGAAATTCCAGATTGGTATAAAGCGAGTGGTTATTGTCAGATTGGTTCTCTGAGACCTTTACTGCAGGTGAGTAGGCTCTCACATGAGATTGTCAAGTGCTAATTTATATTTTGTCATGGGGCTGGGGGGATACAGTAGAGTTGAAAGCAATGTTACAGTCTTGATGCATGTCACAAGCTTCAGCAGTGGCAGTTGTGTAAAGAAATAGCTCTACTGTTTTGCTTGTAATGAAAGCTATTTGGTTATGCTACATGGCTTTGCAGTTCTACTGCTTAAACTGTTCATTAAACATACTTTAAACCAAAGTATAGATGACAGCATATAAGGATTGGCTAAATTATTTCCACAAATAATGGCTATAACTACTATATATAAGTTATTTTCAGTTGTTTTATAATTAGCACCCAAACTGGTCACTGGCGTACTGTCTCTACTATCTGCATTATTTTTGGAACAACAAAAAAACCGGTCAGCAAAATCAGATACTTAAATTAGTAGTGATTTTGTGTTGGTTTAGGGGGAGAGGGTCCTTCCCCACTTATTACTTGGCAGAGTAATTTTCAAATCTAATGCAAAACTTACTCTTGTGGTATCCTTTTCATTTTGTTCTCTAAATAAGGACCATGATGATCTGGTCCAATGCTAGAGCAGTCCTGTGAGTTTTAACATTTGAGGTTCTTGCTGAGCCATATTTTATCGAGGAAACAATTTTTTCAAATTCACAGATCACTTGTACCTGTAATGAAATGCATTTGCTTGCTGTCAGAGCGTTGGCTTTGTATAGCCGTAAGCAGAGTTAGGAATAATGCATTTTGACTGCCCTGGCTGAGAGCTTGTCTAAACAGCAATGTGTAACAAGCTGCAGCATGAATGTGCAGTGTCATACTTGCTGCCAGTGAAATAAGCAGCACTGCACAAGTGCACCCTTAATGAAAGCTAAGAGCATCTATCCAAGAAGTTAGCAAGAGAGAGTTAGTGCTTCTCTGAATTAAAAATGCTTCGCTTTCCACAGTGTGCTGATCTCATAGGAAGGCCTAAAACCCTGCATTCTGCATGCAGGTTCTCAAAGGGTGGCTTCTCGTACACATCTGTGGACTTTGGAATGAAATTCTAAAATAGAAAAGTTAAGCCTTCTGAAAGAAAGAGGGAGGCACGTGGTTCGGCAACGATCAGTAATTGCTCTGAAGTTATCCAGATCAGGACGTGTTCTGTGCTGAGACTGTGTTTAAAGAGTTCTGTTGTTTTCTGCAGAAACGTGTGTACTTCAGGCTTCGAAACAAGGAAACAGGAAAATTCATGTCAGCTGATGGAAACTTAGACAATTTGAATCTTCTCAGAATACAAGTTGCAGAAGACACAGACTCAGATGATCAAATCTGGGTTTATCAGGATGGATTCATAAGGTGCCGGGTGAGGTTCAAGTTCAATGTGAATTTTCTCTTTTCTGCTCCAGTAGTAGGGCTTTCTGAATTGAACTTGTACTGTAACATCTTATTCCATTTCAGCTGTAATATAATATTTTTGTAGGTGTTTTTTTTCCCCTTGTTAAATTGAACTCTGGCTTTTTCAGGTGATACAAACTAGTTCTATAATACCTTCTTGATGTAATTGAAATTTTGAGACATTTTAGTTATGATTTACTTTTCCCCTAAAGAATAGTAACCTCATAAGTACGATCAACACCAGAAGATCATTGTCTTGCTGTTCATGAGCAACTTCCACTTCCACGCCCGCTTTCTCCACAGTGAAAGAGACCTTTTAAAATGCAGACCCTTCCTGATAGTATTTTGAACTACGCATTCCTTGCGGTAGGTCAGTTAGTATAATGTAGGTTATAACCTCTTCTGCATTCAGGCAAGCTTAAAGATCAAGTCCTACTCTTTTGGGTTTTTTGGGGGGGGTTGTTTGTTTGTTTTCTGGTTATCCCTATACTTGTCAAATTTATCCCTTTTCCATTCCTCAGTAAAAGTTTCCAAATGAAGTCCTACTTTTCTCACAGTCCATAAAACTAATCATGTGTGAATTGTCATTGAGGTGAGCAGAGGTATGCACGGTTCATAATGTTTAAGCATGAACAGTCTTAGGTAGGGATGCTGGCCAAAGAAAATTAAGTTACTTTAATACTGTTAAACAGCTTGACTGCAAAGAATCATGTGAACTTTTTCTATAGGACTGTATAACTTCAAAGGAGCCATTTATAACTATGTCATCTATGCTGGAGGGAAGAATCTTACTGTTAATAAGCTAATGCATTGTTTGGGCATGTTTACAGGACACAATGCAGTAGTAGAAGGGATTTATGCAGACAGCAAAATGATGCCAAGTAAGCTAAAAGCTTTAATATTGCATACAAAAGACTTCTCTCTTGACAGTGCCTCTCAAACAGTTCACTGAAGGTATTCATATCAAGACGGTGTGTTGTATTGTATGGGTTTGGATAAATGCTTTTGGTTTTTGTCCCCACCTCTGTATATCTCATATAGGAGTTTTTCTGTATATAGAAAATACACAGCTCGTGCAATCAGGGAGCCTAGTGCAGAGTGCAAGCTGGCAACATTGATCTTGAATGACTGAACTCTTGCAGAGCTCTGCCATCTTTCTCTTGAGTGGCAGTAAATGTGTTTTGCACAAAAAATTGTTTTTCACCACGTTTTAAAAAGAAAATTAAGCTCATGGGGCGGAAGGTATGTGCACACAGGCAGACATGGATCATTGGAAGAACTTGTGCCGTTCTTCCTGTAAGCTTAGGTCATCTCACTGACTGAGTCATGGTATCTTGAGTTATGCCTGAAGTTTTCAAGGAAGCGCTCTTTTAGATAAATGAGATAACCACTAAGCAGGTTATAAAAGTCATTCTGCTCATTTTGTCAGAAATAGATACGAATAGCAGCTATGAATTCAGGTCTCCTCACTCTTCATGAGTTTCTTGGAGATGGGTGAAGTAGTGGTGTAGTGGACCTAATGTGTAGCTCTGAGTCTTCCAAGTCCCACTAGAGCACATTTTTAGCTACAGATGAGAATTTTGTAACTGCAGAACTAATTCAATTCTAGACTGAGATGGTAAGAAGCGCTACTTTTTCAAAACTGTGTATTTAATAATTCATGGCCATATCCACAATGGCAGATGGGTGTTTAATCTGCCACTGAAGTCCATTCAGAAGTTGCAAGTTATGGTGATCTGTTGAAAATCACTGTTCACACAGAATAATTAACTGTCATGTACAACTAATAGAGCCTTAATATTCTTTTCAAGTAAGCTTGATTTTTGCCAGTTCTTTTTTTAATCATAAAGACTTTTGCAGAGTTTTGAAATCAAGCAATACAAATGACTAGAAATTCTAAAGAATATAGAACAAAGAAGAAAATATTACTGTGATACACTGTAGAATTCATACACTCGATACTGTGCAGTTATGTTCTTTATCTCAAAAGGTTATTGCAGTTCTAGAAGCAAGTAAAGAACAAAAAATGGATGCACAGAGGAGATGGAGGGTTTCTAGGCGAGGAAGAGATGAAATAGCTAGGACTTTTTAGCCTGCAAAGGGAGCAGCTTGAGGGACAATATGATTGAAGTCTCTGCAAACATAGTGTGGACGAGACAGCCCTTAAAATAAGGGAGGTGAAGGGGGTGAGGAGAGCATCAAATAAAACTAGTAGTTGCCTATCAATTTTTTTTTTTAATAGTCGTCGTTAAGATTCGGAACTGCTAGCCACAGAAGGGTTATGATACAGAAGGGTGTTCATGTGAAAGGGTTACATTGATCTCAGTGGGTAGTGGCTAACAAATTCACATACGGGACAGAAACCATCCAAGTATTAAAGGTACCAGCTCTGCATGGAAAAGTCTCTGGGCTGGAAAATGCTGTCGCCTGGGAGGGATTGCCAGGAACGCACTGCATACAAGAGCAGAGTGAATGTAATCTTCCGTGGCATCTGTTATTGGCCACTGCTAGAGGCAGGTGCTAATTGCACCTTTTGAGCTGATACAGCGTGGTTATTTTAATGCTTTTATGTAGTGGAGGGTGTCAGCAGAAACGGGAACAAAAGAAAAATAAGTAGTCTTGAGTTTGGGGCAAAAATACATTCCTTTAGGGAAAGTAGTTCCTAGATTCCATTCTTACCTGCTGACGTCTCTCCTATCTTATTAAAAACCAGTGGATACTAGAACTAAGGCCTTTTGAATAATTGCTGTTGCCCTTCTGATGATACAGATGGCAGAAGATTGCTGCTTGACAATTGTTGGAAATCTTATAACTCCTGGCTCTAAACTCGGTCTGTCATTTGAGCGGAATGAAGACAAACAATATTGGCATATTAGTCCCGATGGCAGGATTTATAGCAAGATGAAACCCAAGCTGGTTTTAGATATCAAAGGTAAGCAAATGTGTTATCTTATTACATTGTGTCGTAATTACATGGTATTTACAGTGGGATAGGTACTAAACGTGCCTATAAATTAAGGATGGTGTTATAGTTACTTTAATCTAGAATCAAAAAAGACCCGATTAGCTAGTCTGACCTCCTGAATTATACAGGCCCTAGGACTTAATTTAATTTTTCCTACATAGAGTGTAGTTAAGTCACAGTACTTGCTTATCTTGTATTCCCAGTGTCCACTCACTGTAGATATCCTCAGTTAATTTTATGTGGCACTGGATGATGCGAATATAATTATTGAAAATGCTGAAGCAAGAAAAACCTAGCTTCTTATTAACTTTAATTTGTATAGAGCGAATTTTCTTACATAGTAGTTGTAGATGCAATAGCCAAAGGATATTAGGAAAGCAAAGGCAGGCTTGCACACTGATGTGATTAGATATAAAAAACTTTTTCATCTGTTTATTAATGGCTCTACTTTTATTACAAACATGAGATTCTGCCATAGCAGCATATGGTCTGTGCACACTTGATGAGTGTTTTACAGTTGCTTTTGTCACAGCAATTTGCTGCATGTAGATACTGTTTCTGAACTTTGTTTTCATAGTTTCATTGAAGGTCTGAAAAAGCAACAAACTGAATTATTAGCAGAATTAGCATAATCAGATGTCCTTACATAACTCTGCTTTTTCAGGTGGGAGGAGTAATCATTTTCTACAGATGCTAATTTTTTTAGCTGTTTTAAAATTAATTTTACATTGGTGCTGTGACATTAATTACGGCAATTAAAAAAAAAAGAAAAATATCAGCGTCAACAGTCAGTACTTTAGAACTAAAATGTAGAGGACTATTGGAACTGTGAGAAAAGAGTTATTGAATGTCTGACCATAATACAACACTGGCACAAATAGTCACAAATTCTTTTCACTGCCATAAAAAGCTAGTGATGATTAATTAGAAACTTATCAAAAAGACTCCAGGTCAAGGGAGAGTCTTTAGTTACAATGACCCTGCATACCTTTTTCTAAAGTCAATTCCAGGTTGCACCAAACAAACAGAAATACTGTTACGCTGCCTTGTCTTCAGTTAATGATGTTAAAAGCAATTATATATTCTGCATTTATAATTGAATTTATTCTGAATTTATAATTCACAATGGATAGGTGTGGTGTGTATGGTAAATATGAAAGAGTAGGTACATCTAGCTTTTATTTGAGAAAGCCTAGTAGGAACATTACCTGTTTCTGCTAATTCTGCTGATCCGTTCTTGACCGCAACTTGAGCATTAATGAACTGTTCAGCTGAGCAGTTACCAATGCCACCTTGTGGATGTACTGGCATAGCACAAAGCTTTGTCCAGAGCATTACTCTATCAAAGTAAATAGTCTCTTGTTCCACTGAAAGAAATCCCATCTTTTCCCATTATGGCATGTTTACATTCTATCAGATGTTGTTTACAAAATACTTTTTGCGCTTGCACTGGTAACTGAACTATGCAGCTAATGTCATTTTTTGGGTTTTTTTCCTGTGGGAGTATTTGATCTGGTATTCCCTTCTTTCTCCCCCCTCTTTCTGAAGAACTTCACAAATATTTCTGCTGTGTATCTCTACTGCTTTTTAGTAATTGCCTGGTGATGGCAAGGAGAGAAATCATGTTGGTGTTACCCTTCTCAGACACCTTTTTCATTTGGCACCAGAAAGCCTCCCTCAAATTCCCAAAGCAGAGAACAGCTAAGGTGCTTGAGATGGCATTTCCTCAGTACAAAGGAGCTGCTTTGAAATGTGCCTGCCCATGCAGGACTCCAGGTGCCTAGGATATTCCTTTCTGAGATCTGCTAGAACCCATATTTGTTGCACTCATCACAAGCTTTCAGCTGCCAAGCTTGTCTTTTGCTCATTCGGGGAGGGAGAGGCTAGAGGGGTGCAGAAGGAAAAGGTGGTGTCCATAGGAGTGTCCTGGTGCTCTGTATAAATGGCTGGCTCAGATAGCTGCTTCCAGTGGGAATACTACCTGCTGTTGCAGGCGAGTTGTCCTACATGAGATGCACGTCTCCTACGCTTCTGCAGTATGTCCTGAACCTGAGAAAAAAAATGTCAGTTCTGACTTTCAGCTCTAGTCGAACGTTTCTTCGCTTTTGAGTTTCTTAAGTCAGAGTACTAATGGTGCTCTTCTATGGGAACGTGTTTGGCGTTGCATCACGTGAGTAAATGAAGCCCCTCTAAGGTTTTGCATTCAGGTATGTTCAGCTGCCAGTGGAAACAGCTGAACATTGGGCGATATTCTGTGTATGGCAAATCGTGATGCAGCTGCTCAAAATACAGGACTGTAAAGTTAAGAGAGTAAATGAGTACCAGACCTTGCCCCTGGCGTGATCATGCTCATATTGTCTGTTAGCAGCAGGACTTCTTTCATTGTATAAACATCTTTAGAGCAAAGTGACAACTGTTGAGGGGAAACTAAACACCCAAGTTTAACTTTTGGGAAGTGGCAGTCTTAAAGGAGCTACACCTGACTGTATTGCAGTGTTTCCTTCCTTTTCCATCCAGGCTGAAAAAGCTGAGGTACTGAATTCTTGAAGGGGTGGAGAAGAGCAGGCAGGCTCCCTTGTTTCAAAATTAATTCCAAAAGCAAGCAGTGATTAAAATGAGTTTGTCTTTTCAGTGCCTTGGGGAGAAGAGAAACTGTCTGCACCAGCACTTACTAGAGTTGCCCTGAAACGTAGAGTACATGTCTTTTACTTCAAATGCAATCTACACTTTCTGAAATTTTTCTTTACAGGGGGTGCACAATACGATCGTGACCATGTTGTTGTCAACACAGTCAACGAAGAAAAGTCAACGCAGTGTTGGGAACCACTAGTTGTATAAACCCAAACGACCAAAAGATGATGTTTGAATTAGCCACTCTTCCAGACACTAGAATTGGCACTGCCATCTCTGAAGGATACAGAATCAACGACGAGAGTTTTGCCTTTTCTTTGCAATTTTAAAAAGAACAAGCAACAGAATGATTTCACCTCTCTAAGATTATTATCCCTATAAAAGCTTGAGGGTTGGTTTGGTTTTTTGTTTTTTTTTTTTAAATCATCACAACTCAATGTGAGATTGAGAGTGGTGGTATGCCTCAGGCTAGAGTGGAAGAACTAAAGGTGGGAGAGACCCCATGGAGTTACACTTGTGTCAGTGAGTAGTTAATCCAGAATAGTCAATAAGCATAACTTTAAATTATTTTTTTTTTTTTTAACTGAGAGAAGGGCTAAAAAATAATTAAAACTTATTTTATAAAGGACAGGAGTGCAGTGTGTATGTGGGTATAGCAACTTGGACCTATGGGCTGTAGTATAGAGAAATATTTACTACTGGAAATTAATATATTTGTTTCACTGGAACAAACTTCTGTTTACTGCAGGTTTAAAGACTGCTAGCATGCAGCACAACCAAAAAATTTTTAACATGTGGCTTCAAATATAGTTAGTATGCTAATATAGTAAGTCCTAAATTAAGAAAAAAATTCTAGTTTTCTCATGTAGAGAGAAATGAGGTGTTTGTTAGAAAAAAGAGAGGGCTGGCAAAAGGATGCATCGGAATGTGAAGAACTTGCCCATTTTCTAGGCTGCCTAACTTTTTGAGTTACGGGTATTTTACTTCTTTGCCAAGTCAAATTTTTAGCTTTTAAAACAGTTCCAGTAAGTTCCATCTTCCTGAACTCCAAAATCATATAGAAAACAAGAATTCTTAGGGAAAGTATCACAAAAGATGACTGAAACAGCACCTGAGCACTGTGGTTACAAAGTTTTTTGGCCAGTGCCTGTTGGGTTTACTGTGGAGAATGCCAGACTCCCAAGTATTTCTGGTGATGTTGGAGGGCAGCGTCTCTGGTGGGCTGCTGGCTCCTGGCTGCTGCTGGGCAGAAGTGTCAGCCTGCTCTAGTAAGGGGCACAGCCAAGCCTGGATACGTGCCCAGTAACAAGGGCTGTGCCCGTTAAAAGTAAGCATTACTGGTTTAGTAAAGACCTTGTGACAAGTAAGACAAGCTAATGGCTGCAGGAGCTGCTTCTTGCCCTGCTCTTCACCTGGTTCTGTTAGTTTTCTGTAATAATGTTGGCAAAAAGGTAAAATACAAAGTCTTGTACTATGCTGCTGTGTGTTGTTCTGGCTTAGACCAGTGTTATTACAAGCTGCTCCTAGGAGCATCCAGGCCTTTGTCTTGCATAGTAAGTCTGTTTAAAATTAACATTTTCATTACTATTGTATTGCCTCAAAGGATACTGGTGCTTTTAGTTTTACCACCCTAGAGGAAGTGCCTTACTAATTTTCTTCCTTTTGTACAGACGTACTGAAGTTTTGTTGCTCTGAAATGTGCTGCTTTTAGTTCTTCGTAGAAAATGTGTTGTTATTGGTTCCAAACAGTGGTACTTTGTCATACTGATGTGCTCTTGCTATATATAATATAGCATTTTACAAATAAATTTAAGTTAGGTAACTTTTTATTGAAATTATTTTTGAAGGTAGAAAGCTGACATTTTACAGTTAGTTTTGCTTGTCTTGTGCCCTTCAACTGTCCCCAATTCCTCTGTGACAGCTAGCTAATGAGGAGTGAATACGTGGTGGGGAAGAGCTGCAGGCTCTGAGGAATGGATGCTTCTCCTATGCAAGCACGTGGTCAGTGTATTTGTACATGTTCCCTGGTGGAAGCACTGCATGACATGGTTTTTCCATCACCGTAGCCTCACCACACAGTAAATGTGCAGCTCTCATTTGAGAGGTTACCACTTTCCTTCACTCTACCTGTGTAACTGCAGGGGAAGTCGCTCCCTAGCCCATCTCTGGCAAACTGGTAAGTTTGAAAACAGACCAACAGACACATACCCCCTCAAGCACTTCACCCCCACCAGCAGTGACAGAGGGCATGGCAGGAATGAGGTCTTCGGATTACTGACAAATTCCTGCATAAACACTGTGGTCAGCTGAATCTGTGCCAGGAGTTAGGCAATTAGAATAATTATCAGTTACAGATTGATTTTGTTCCATGCTTCTACTCAGATTAGTTAGTTATGCCACAGGAGATTTGCTGTATCAAGATTGCTGTCTCAAGACCAGAACCTTAATGTGACCGCTTTACAAAGGAAAAGTTTACAGGTTCTGAGAATGAACTAGATTGAGTAGTAATATATATTAATAAAGGTGAACAGAACTAGGAAAGGCCAAGGAAAAAGGGACAGCACAAGTTTCACATGGACAAGTAGATAAAAGTGTGCCTCACCATTTCAGGACTTAGCTAGAACAGCTGGACGATAAAAGCTACAAACTGACAATGCTGCCAGCTGTTCCTCTTACCCCAAACATGAGGTGTGTTCTGCAAATGTCACAACTACATTCTTCATGTAGAAATGTCTAAGGGACATTAGTATTTCTTGTCTGCATATTAACAGTTATTAACAGGCAGAGTATGGAGGAAGCAAAGAGGCTTTTTCTAAAACGAGACTTTTAAACATCATGTATCCTGTGTGAGCTTTTTAAGAACAAACAGTTGCTACGTACCAATTCATGTTCGAGTGTAATTTACCAGTAAAGGACTGACTGGGCAGAATAATGACTAGAGATACTTTATTTTTCACTAATTACATTGATCACTGTTTTCCCACGTGCATGTCCTCCCTCCAATTTCAGAAACGCCTTTGGAACTTCAGAAAAACAGAAGACTTGATCAATAACTGGTTGAATCTACGGAATAATAAAGAAAAAGTGTCACTATATAAAGAATAAAATAACGTATCACCTTCACACTTCAAAACTGTATGAAGAAAGGGGGAGGTTTCCTTACTGTATTTAGGGCAGAAGTTGCCAAATGATGTAATTGCTAGCTTTTCACTATTTTCAGGGACCTCTCTGCATGCAGGAACAGGCTTTCTGCTGCTCTTTGCCCAAGTTTTGAAACATCACTACTAGCACAGTTCAGAGCCCTCACCTGGGCCTCTGCACAACAAAGTCACCATGCAAGGCTCTAACTTGCAAGTCATTTGAAAAGCTGATACTGTGGCTCAACTTTTTGTTGTTCACAGTGATACTCCCTGGTATCATTCACGCCTCAGAATTTCACCATTCTCTACCAGTCTCTCTTCACAATTTCTCTACTGGTTTTCTTGTTAAACCCAAGAATTTTCAAAAGATCAGATGTTTTAAAGATACCTATGAATCTAGTGCCTATCTGCATCAATACATGCCTCGGTACCAAGTCTTTTAAAGACTTGGCCACAAATGAAGTACAAAAAGAAGTCCACAAACATTTGTTGCTGAATCATTTAGATAGACTTGCGAACTCAGCCACTGTATATTCCAATAGGCATACATCATTAAGCACGGCTTGCATCCACTGCTATTTTGGCATTAATTTTGTAGAGTAGCCTTCTGGATTGTTTTAAACTCATTTCTAATAATGAAGATGAAACTACTGCCTTCACTGTCCCCATTGTTAACTAAGGAGCCCAAAAACCCTATGAGCATTTTCTTTAGACATCACAGTGTACCGACAGAAGCAGAAGAAATCCCAGCTGCTTCTGAAAAATACTTGTCACTGCTGGTCCAAGGGAAGATGCTTTTTCTATAAAGTTCTGAGTTAGCCTTCTAAAGGCCAAAATATGATCTGTGTACAAATGCACCTCCCATACCTCCTCCCTACCCGAGGTTGGTCTCTTACCTTGGATCCCCTAACACCAGCCCAACACACTTTCTTGCATTGATGAACTGATCCTAATCCTCTTAGCGGAGGAAAACATTAGCAGTAGATGAGTCTGCAGTTAGCTCTTGCACTGATGAAGATTTGAAGTAACAAAAAGCCAAATACCCTATTTACTGTGCTAGAAAAAGATCCTTGTTATTTTTGTCAGTGAAAAAATACCTTCAGGCTTTTTCCTAACAGCTACAAGCATGCACACTATCTTGTTGACTACTCCAGAACTGGTAACTGCTCTCTCATGGTAGGACATGTATCTCGCTAAATAGAAAAGGAATACAACAGCAATAAGGATGCAAACAATTTGCCAGCATCAGAACAGTGCCGTCTTTCAAAAGCCTTGCTTGCTTTTACCAGAAGGCAACGGGTATGCTTTCAGACACGCTGCTTAGAAGGTGAACGTGCAGCACTACCAAGGAAAGGTTTTCATACGCACACGTTTTCCAAGCAGCAGCACTGACCACCCAGCACACTCCCCAACAGCACAACAAATGCAATCTGCTAGTTGTCTGAGCTCCTGTAGGTTCTTTTCTCAACACTCTTAATTTTCCCTTTATTCATACACAGTGCCTTATCTTGAAGTCCATTCATTGCACTAAAATAACCACTGGTTTTGCTTATATGGTAACAGTAATCCAAGACATCAATAGTCTACTACACAGTGGTATATTCTAATCTTGTCACTAGACTTTATTTTGTCAAGGCAAGCTTAGCAGTAGTGTGAAACTTTACATGGCAGAAAAGTAGGAATCAGTGAACCTCCTCCAAAGAATAACTCAGAATTAGCAGCCAAATTACTATGAGAGCAACTGTGCAGATAAGTATATCCCCTAAGAAAGAAGTGCCTCAAATTTGCCATGCTGCAGGGTACAAGGCTTGGTAATTCCTTCCCCTGGTTCTGCAAGGACAATCTCTGTAATCCAACTTCTAGCAAAGCGAGTAATAACACACAGCGGAGAAGCCACAAAGATACCGGATAATGCTTTCTGCTGCTCAGCTGGGGAAGAAATGTGGGGCATGAATGATCAAGACAAAATCGTATCATGTTTGGTCAGCATCCAGCAGAGAATGGAAATGTCTCGGGCATCAGCAAAGTCAGGGACATGGACCCAGGGCGGCAAAAACAATGAATGAGACAATGGCTTTGGGTAAACTGAGCATCGGAGTAAACTGCAGCTGCTCTATCGGCAGGAGGAACGTGCTGCTGATCAGTACTGACTGTTTTGAGGAAGACCAACCCTTGCTTTCATAGCAGAAGCTTGGGAAAAACAGTTCAGTGACCTTGTTGAGCCAAGCACAAGTGCAGCGCTTGTACAAGTACTTATTGTTAATGGCAGTTATATACATACAAAGCTGTGCTTCAGTTGAGAAAAAAAATAATAGAGAAACTCAGCCTGTCCTGCTGGAGCATGGACACAGATGACCCTAGCAGGGCTGGGAGGAGGGGAAAGGTATTTGGGGAAGAAAGCAGCACAGCAGCACAAGGGACGTGAAGCACAAGGGAGTCCAGGGAAAGGCAGAAGTTCACTTCAGACACGTGCAGCAACTGAGAAAAAATGAACACGACACTTCAGTGTTGTCCCACCTGCAGTCATTTACTGTAGGTTGCAGCTTACAACCCTGAGAGAACGAGGTATGTTACGTCCTCAGCCTATTGGGTGAAGTTCAAAGCATCGCATTTGAAAAGTGGTGACACAGGGATTCAGAGGAACACTGAATTCAGCCTCACAGTTCAAAACACTGTGTGTATTGCAGCCACCACACACTCAAAGCCTATCATCTGCTACATTGATGTAACCTCCAGCTCCGTTTAAACGCTGGCTTTAGGCAGTGCTATAGAGAGACGTGAATACTAAACTGATGATCCTGGCAATCTAGAGCATTAAACATTTTATCTGGCTGGCTGGTCAGTCCCATTGTTTGAATAACCCTGAAAGGGCTGACCGTGTTGCAGCACAGTGATTCACTCAGCCTTTACCATAATCCACTGACTAAGATAAAATTTCTTCCTGTGAACAGACAAACAAGTAGGGGAGCGTCTGCTGTTTGTTGAATGTGTGATAATAAATGGAGATTAACTGGATAATAAAAACACTGCCTATTTACAGCCACACATCAGTTCCTTGCCAGAGGACACCTATTTGTTCAGGGAAAAGGGATTAAACTAAAGTCTGGGAGAGAAAGGATTACACACACCCACATTGAAATGTTTATCTGAAAACAGATTGGGCCTGAAATGTATTTTCTTCCTCTTCATTCTCTCCGATGCAGGACATACTATAGAAATGAATCTCAGGTCTCTTAAAATGAACTCATGTGTTTGGAAAAATAAAAAGGGTAATTGCTGATGCTGATTAAGGCTATCCTACATAGAGTACAGAAGTGGTATGCCAGCCGATCCAGCTCTGAACGCAGCAGGCAGTGAACAGGTCAGGAACACACTCCCGCTAATGGCAAATTCAAGCCCATCCTGGGGAATCCCCATTTCTTTGGTAGCAAGGACACAGTCTGAATTCATCAGGAGGAGACAAGAGAGAAAACATGAATGGAGACGGCTTTGACCCTCGTATTAGCAACAAGTCGCTGCAGTGAGTGTGGAGCTGCTTCCTGCCGCTGGAGGGAGAGCTAGAGCCTTGAAATTCTCAGGAGAGCGACGAACCGAATCTCGGAGGCACTCAAGGCAAGCCTAGTTCAAAGAAGAAAAGAAAAAAAAAAAGTCCCCTCACTCCAAGCGCATTGGCTCTCCCCCCGGTTTGTAAAGGATGGCCAAAACCGCAGGGCAGCCTCGCTTTGCAGAGTGCCTTCCTCCCAGCCGCTGCCTCCCACTGCACGCACCCTACTCCTGCCGTAGGAGTCTGCTCGCAGCTTGCGTACACACTTTGGGAAAGATACCTGCATGTGCACAAAACAAGAGCTGTGACGTGCTCCAGCAGACATCAAAATCCCCTTGATGGCTTGCCGTATTGGAAAAGACCTGGCTTGCCATTTTGACTAGCTAAGTTAGTTAGAAGATAAAGGGTGTCTTCCTCCAGAAATTACCACCATGTATATATATACACATGTATATATATATACATGTATATATACTGTGTATATATATATACAGTATCTTGAAGAAAAAAGACAACTTTCTGATATAATGCCTTGTCTGATTTCACCAACTAAAACCTAATTTAAAGTTGATGTCAGTGCAGAGCTCGCTTTTAATGAGGATTGGGCAAAGCTAAGGCAAACAGGGTCAAAAAACCTTGAAGTTGTTAAAAAAAAACCTCATTTTGGACATTTTCCAGTCTTCATCCCTGTTCATCATCATCATTATGAACAAATGCTAAAGACTACTCAAAATTCATTGTCTTAAAAATTTTGGTTAGCTTAGGCATAACGGGGAATTAAGATACACAGAACAGGTAAATGCTGTTATACAAACACAATGTGGTATATAAGCATAAATGCAGGAATCCAGAGCTTGATACTCTCCTTTGCCCTTCAGTGAGTCTCCCTTCAATGTCAACAAGAGACTTGAACAGAAATTATTACAAAGAACAGTCCCTGTCCTGTAATCAAAGATTTAGTTATCTGTTCAGTACTTTATTGTCATCTCATGGAAAAAATACTGGTTTGAGACAATTCTGTTTCTGCCCTTTCTTCCCTTTAGCTGAGCATCTCCTCTGCTTTATTCAAGTTCCATGTTCTTTGGGTCTTAATCCCACCCCTTTCTTCATCCTTCCTTCCCCTTAAAGTGGCATGCAACAATGTATGCTAAGCTTCATACTGCTTGCCAACATTAGGTTCTAGGGTCAACCCTCACTGAAGGTGAAGATTAAAATTCTTACCTTCTGGAACAGCTGTCTCTGGTCACATGTTGTATGGGTAGCTTTGCAACTATACAGTACTATGGTTTTGATTAACTTATATTTCAGAGAATAGGCACTTTCATCCAAGAGCTCATTAAAGGACGTCAGGTCCATGATACCAGGTTTTGCTTGTTTGTTTTTCAAGCCAAGGTACATTCTTTCATATCAACCCTCTAACAGCAGCCCACAGGAACTCATGACTATCATCTGTAACTATTAAAATGCTAGAAGATAAATCCCAGTTATACAGGCTATCAGGGTATGGTTCGGACTGTAGAAGCAGCTTAAAAAAATCTCTAGTTCATTAATTGGGCCTGGCAGAAGAGCTTCTACAGAACACAATGAAGAGCAGCAAGAAACTGGAACAAGCCCAGAACTGTAGTGTGTGCCAGCCTAGCCCAAGCTTAAATCAGTAGAAATGAGGAAGATCCTGGGTTTAGTTACCTACTGAACCATGCTGAAAAAACATTAACTGAAGGAAAGAACAACTCTTTCTTCTGGAACCCCCTAGCAGTCATGTTTATGAGTTGTCCTGATATTTATGCTGGTAATTAAAGCAATCTGGGGCAATGTTACAATATAATTAAGACAGAACAAACTTTAGTACAGTTATATATATACACACACATATATAAAAGTATATATGTATTTATATATGAAGGCATTTTTTTATATATA